>NW_021833611.1:57500-82500 GCF_006345805.1 Octopus sinensis | reverse complement strand
TGAACGCTGGGAGAAATATTTTCTTTCAAAAGACTATACCATGAGAGAAATTCGGCGCTGGAAGTGGCGGAGGTTAATTTCTCTTGATAGTGATATAAACAAGAGTGCATTTCGCGCCAAATGTCAATATGAGGGTTTCCCTCGTGGTATCTATCACAGTATAGTTTGTTCTAAAAGAACATCCATGTTTAAGTGGGGATAAATATTTCTCATCGGTAATATTTGTTCGGCAAAACCCGTTCAAGACGGTGCCCCAGCATGACCACTGGGCAAAGGATTGAAATAAGTAAAAGAAAGGCAAAAGTAAGATATCATCCATCAAGAAAGTACTGCGAGTTCGGAGAGATATTCCAGTCATTTTGGCAATCTCCAGCATTCTAACATAAGCTGTGTTGTCTTCACGCTGTCTTTCCAATATGCATATTGTGTAAGAAGGCTTTGGGGCTTTGGGGAGTTTAACGCTCACGCAGCCTTTTCTCACTATGAAACCATCATGCACTATTCCAATCTAGGCGAATCGTCAAATTTCATATATTTCATATGTATATATATATATATTTATGTGTATATATATATCTCATTTAGAGAATTATTATTGCTATATATATATATATATATACACACACACGTACATAAACACACAAGAATTACTGCTGCTTGATGATCAGTGGCCAAGAGTCTTCTACTATAGTCTCGATCGGACCAAAATGAATTTGGTAGACGGAAATTGAAAGAAGCCTGTCGTATGTATATTATATATATATATATGTCTATATATATAAAACTGTAGTTGTGTGAGTGTCTGTCTCCTTCGATTTAGATTCCTAACTACTCCCACATTTTGCGGTGCAGTTTAACCAAATTCGGGTATCTTATAGTCGTGATTCATATCGAGCCCTTCTGGGTATTAGCGCGCGTCTACGATGAGTCTACGATTTTAAAAATAATTTAACATCATTTTTTATTCCATTTTAATGCATAATTTTTCGTGTGTCGATGGCGGCGGAGTTTGGCGTCCATGGTCACACCTGCACCTGTTTGCTTCTCCCCCTTCTTCCCTCCTTCGTGAAGCTGTGGGGAAGGAGTGTAAGGAAATCAACGTCGTAAAGCGTTGTCAAGGAGACCAGCGTTCTTTTAGAACAACGACTTCATGGCTTGAAGACACCAAACAGAAATGGCTAAGAAAGCCCGAATAGGCATCTATAAGGAAGTAACTCTCTAAAAATGCTTATATAGTTATTCCCTTACAAACCCGAGCAACGCGGGCGATACTGTAGTATATTAGATATAAAACTGTAGTGTAGTGTGTGAGTGCCTGTCCCCTTCGATTTAGATTCCTAACTCCTCCCACATTTGCGGTGCAGTTTAACCAAATTCGGTATCTTATAGTCGGGATTAATATCGAGCCCGTCTGGCTATTAGCGCGCGCGTCTACGATGAGTCTACGATTTTAAAAATAATTTAACATAATTTTTTCCATTTTAATGCATTTTTTACGCTATCATATAAGGGAATTAACTCTCTAAAAATGTTGACGATGAGTCAACGATTTAAAAAAAAATTTACCATTATTTTTTTTCCATTTTTAATGCACTTTTTTGCTATTTTTGGCTATAACTCTCTAAAAATGCTTATATAGTTATTTCCCTTACAAATCCGAGCAACGCCGGGCGATGCTGCTAGTATATATATATATATATATGTTAGGCTCCTATATCTCCTATACATTGCAGAACAATGAGATGGTAACAACTGGAACGCTTTTGGACACAAACCTGGTTAATCAGGGCTGTATACATATCCAGACGATTGCTCACACACACGACGAATGAACATGCAGAGTATAAAACTTTTCGCAAGTACATCATTAGAGACAATGACACATGTACATTAGGAAAATGTATGTTTAACATATTTACGAATGCACAGACACATTGACACACAGACACATTGACACTCATACTCAACATACAACGAGCATAGAAACAGCCCCCTCCAACCCATAAAACCACAAGGGCGATAACATGGATGGAAGCACTCCGTCGGTTACGACGACGAGGATTCCGGTTGATCCGAAATCAACGGAACAGCTTGCTCGTGAAATTAACGTGCAAGTGGCTGAGCACTCCACAGACACGTGTACCCTTAACGTAGTTCTCGGGGGATATTCAGCGTTGACACAGAGAGTGACAAGACCGGCCCTTTGAAATACAGATACAACAGAAACAGGAAGTAAGAGAGAGAGAAGGTTGTGGGTGAAAGAGTACAGCAGGAATCACCACCACCCCTGCCGGAGCCTCGTGGAGCTTTTATATGTTTTCGATCAATAAACACTCACAACGCCCGGTCTGGGTATCCATAATTTGATACCATGTATACTCATCTACATTCTGATACCAAGTATACTCGTCTAGAATTAGATACCAAGTATGCTCATCAATAATTTGATACCATGTATACTCATCTACATTCTGATACCAAGTATACTCATCTACAATCTGATACCAAATATACTCATCTACAATCTGATACCAAGTATACTCATCTAGAATTAGATACCACGTATACTCATCAATAATTTGATACCATGTATACTCATCTACATTCTGATACCAAGTATACTCGTCTAGAATTAGATACCACGTATACTCATCAATAATTTGATACCATGTATACTCATCTACATTCTGACACCAAGTATACATATCTACAATTAGATACCAAGGATACTCATCAATAATTTGATACCAGGTATACTCATTTACATTCTGATACCAAGTGTACTCATCTACATTCTGAAAACAAGTATACTCATCAACAAACTCAAACCAACTAAACTCATCTACAATCTGATACCAAGTATACTCATCTAGAATTTGATACCTCGTATACTCATCAATAATTTGATACCATGTACACTCATCTACATTCTGATACCAAGAATACTCATCTAGAATTAGAATTAGATACAAGTATACTCACCTACAATCTGATACCAAGTATACTCATCTACAATCTGATACAAAGAATATCATCTAGAATTAGATACCACCTATACTCATAAATAATTGATACCATGTATACTCATCTACATTCTGATACCAAGTATACTCAACTACAATCTCATACAACTATACTCATCTATATCTGATATCAAAGTATACTCATCTACAATCTGATACCAAGTATACTCATCTAGAATTTGATACCATGTATAATCTTCAATAATTTGATACCATGTATACTCATCTACATTCTGATACCAAGTATACTCATCTACAATCTGAAACAAACTATACTCGTCTATATCTGATATCAAGTACTCATCTAAAATCTGATACCAAGTATACGCATCTAGAATTTGATACGACGTATACTCATCAATAATTTGATACCATGTATACTCATCTACATTCTGATACTAAGTATACTCATCTACAAACTCATACCAACTATACTCATCTAGAATCTGATACCAAGTATACTCATCTACAATCTGATACCAAGTATACTCGTCTAGAATTAGATACCACGTATACTTATCAATAATTTGAGACCATGTATACTCATCTACATTCTGATACCAAGTATACTCATCTAGAATTAGATACCAAGGATACTCATCAATAATTTGATACCATGTATACTTATCTACATTCTGATACCAAGTATACTCATCTAGAATTAGATACCACGTATACACATCAAAAAATTGATGATCCATGTATACTCATCTACATTCTGATACCAAGTATACTCGTCTAGAATTAGATACCAAGTGTATACTCACAATAATTTGATACCAGTATACTCATCTATAATTTGATACCAAGAATACACATCTAGAATTAGATACCAAGGATATCCTCAATAAGTTGATACCATGTAACTCATCTACATTCTGATACCAAGTATACTCGTCTAGAATTAGATACCAAGGATACGCATCAATAATTTGATACCATGTATACTCATCTACATACTAATACCAAGAATACTCATCTAGAATTAGATACCAAGGATACTCATCAATAATTTGATACCAAGTATACTCATCTACATTCTCATACCAAGTATACTCATCTAGAATTAGATACCACGTATACTCATCAATAATTTGATACCATGTATACTCATCTACATTCTGATACCAAGTGTACTTATCTACATTCTGATACCAAGTATACTCATCAACAATCTCATACCAACTAAACTCATCTACAATCTGATATCAAGTATACACATCTAGAATTTGATACCACGTATACTCATTAATAATTTGATACCATAAATACTCATCTACATTCTGATACGAAGTATACTCATCTAGAATTAGATACCAAGTATACTCACATACAAACTGATACCAAGTATACTCATCTACAATCTGATTCCAACTATACTCATCTACAATCTGATACCAAGTATACTCATCTAGAATTAGATACCACGTATACTCATCAATAATTTGATACCATGTATACTCATCTACATTCTGATACCAAGTATACTCGTCTAGAATTAGATACCAAGTATGCTCATCAATAATTTGATACCATGTATACTCATCTACATTCTGATACCAAGTATACTCATCTACAATCTGATACCAAATATACTCATCTACAATCTGTTACCAAGTATACACATCTAGAATTAGATACCACGTATACTCATCAATAATTTGATACCATGTATCCTCATCTACATTCTGATACCAAGTATACTCGTCTAGAATTAGATATCAAGGATACTCATCAATAATTTGATACCATGTATACTTATCTACATTCTGATACCAAGTATACTCATCTAGAATTGGATACCATGTATACTCATCAATAATTTGATACCATGTATATTCATTTACATTCTGATACCAAGTGTACTCATCTACATTCTGAAAACAAGTATACTCATCAACAATCTCAAACCAACTAAACTCATCTACAATCTGATACCAAGTATACTCATCTAGAATTTGATACCTCGTATACTCATCAATAATTTGATACCATGTACACTCATCTACATTCTGATACCAAGAATACTCATCTAGAATTAGATACCAAGTATACTCACCTACAATCTGATACCAAGTATACTCATCTACAATCTGATACAAAGAATACTCATCTAGAATTAGATACCACCTATACTCATAAATAATTTGATACCATGTATACTCATCTACATTCTGATACCAAGTATACTCAACTACAATCTCATACCAACTATACTCATCTATAATCTGATATCAAGTATACTCATCTACAATCTGATACCAAGTATACTCATCTAGAATTTGATACCATGTATAATCTTCAATAATTTGATACCATGTATACTCATCTACATTCTGATACCAAGTATACTCATCTACAATCTGAAACAAACTATACTCGTCTATAATCTGATATCAAGTATACTCATCTAAAATCTGATACCAAGTATACGCATCTAGAATTTGATACGACGTATACTCATCAATAATTTGATACCATGTATACTCATCTACATTCTGATACTAAGTATACTCATCTACAAACTCATACCAACTATACTCATCTAGAATCTGATACCAAGTATACTCATCTACATCTGATACAAGTATACTCGTCTAGAATTAGATACCACGTATACTCATCAATAATTGAGACCATGTTATACTCATCTACATTCTGATACCAAGTATACTCATCTAGAATTAGATACCACGTATACTCATCAATAATTTGATACCATGTATGCTCATCTACATTCTGATACCAAGTATACTCGTCTAGATTTAGATACCAAGGATACTCATCAATAATTTGATACCATGTATACTTATCTACATTCTGATACCAAGTATACTCATCTAGAATTAGATACCACGTATACACATCAATAATTTGATACCATGTATACTCATCTACATTCTGATACCAAGTATACTCGTCTAGAATTAGATACCAAGTATACTCATCAATAATTTGATACCATGTATACTCATCTATAATTTGATACCAAGAATACACATCTAGAATTAGATACCAAGGATACTCATCAATAATTTGATACCATGTATACTCATCTACATTCTGATACCAAGTATACTCGTCTAGAATTAGATACCAAGGATACTCATCAATAATTTGATACCATGTATACTCATCTACATACTGATACCAAGAATACTCATCTAGAATTAGATACCAAGGATACTCATCAATAATTTGATACCAAGTATACTCATCTACATTCTGATACCAAGTATACATATCTACAATTAGATACCACGTATACTCATCAATAATTTGATACCATGTATACTCATCTACATTCTGATACCAAGTGTACTTATCTAGATTCTGATACCAAGTATACTCATCAACAATCTCATACCAACTAAACTCATCTACAATCTGATACCAAGTATACACATCTAGAATTTGATACCACGTATACTCATCAATAATTTGATACCATAAATACTCATCTACATTCTGATACGAAGTATACTCATCTAGAATTAGATACCAAGAATACTCACATACAAACTGATACCAAGTATACTCATCTACAATCTGATTCCAACTATACTCATCTACAATCTGGATACCAAGTATACTCATCTAGAATTAGATACACGTATACTCATCAATAATTGATACCATGTATACTCATCTACATTCTGATACCAAGTATACTCGTCTAGAATTAGATACAAGTATGCTCATCAATAATTTGATACCATGTATACTCATCTACATTCTGATACCAAGTATACTCATCTACAATCTGATACCAAATATACTCATCTACAATCTGTTACCAAGTATACACATCTAGAATTAGATACCACGTATACTCATCAATAATTTGATACCAATAATTTGATAACAAGTATGCTCATCAATAATTTGATACCATGTATACTTATCTACATTCTGATACCAAGTATACTCATCTACAATCTGATACCAAATATACTCATCTACAATCTGTTACCAAGTATACACATCTAGAATTAGATACCACGTATACTCATCTACATTCTGATACCAAGTATACTCGTCTAGAATTAGATACCAAGGATACTCATCAATAATTTGATACCATGTATACTCATCTAGAATTAGATACCACGTATACTCATCAAAAATTTGATACCATGTATACTTATCTACATTCTGATACCAAGTATACTCGTCTAGAATTAGATACCAAGGATACTCATCAATAATTTGATACCATGTATACTCATCTACATTCTGATACCAAGAATACTCGTCTAGAATAGATACCAAGTATGCTCATCAATAAGTTGATACCATGTATATCATCTACATTCTGATACCAAGTGAACTCATCTATATTCTGATAACAAGTATACTCATCAACAATCTCATACCAACTAAACTCATCTACCATCTGATACCAAGTACACTATCTAGAATTAGATACACCTATACTCATCAATAATTGATACCATGTATACTCATCTACAATCTGATACCAACTATACTCCATCTACAATCTTATACCAAGTATACTCATCTGAATTAGATACCACGTATACTCATCAATAATTTGATACCATGTATCCTCATCTACATTCTGATACCAAGTATACTCGTCTAGAATTAGATATCAAGGATACTCATCAATAATTTGATACCATGTATACTTATCTACATTCTGATACCAAGTATACTCATCTAGAATTAGATACCATGTATACTCATCAATAATTTGATACCATGTATACTCATCTACATTCTGATACCAAGTATACTCGTCTAGAATTAGATACCACCTATACTCATCAATAATTTGATACCATGTATACTCATCTACATTCTGATACCAAGTATACTTGTCTAGAATTAGATACCAAGGATACTCATCAATAATTTGATACCATGTATACTCATCTACATTCTGATACCAAGTATATTCATTTAGAATTAGATACCAAGGATACTCATCAATAATTTGATACCATGTATACTCATCTACACTCTGATACCAAGTATACTCATCTAGAATTAGATACCAAGTATACTCATCAATAATTGATACCATGTATAACTCATCTATAATATGATACCAAGTATACTTATCAAAATTCTGATACCAAGTATACTCATCTAGAATTAGATACCACGTATACTCATCAATAAGTTGATACCATGTATACTCATCTACATTCTGATACCAAGTATACACATCTAGAATTAGATACCATGTATACTCATCAATAATTTGATACCATGTATACTCATCTACATTCTGATACCAAGTATACTCGTCTAGAATTAGATACCAAGTATACTCATCTAGAATTAGATACCACGTATACTCATCAATAATTTGATTCCATGTATACTCATTTACATTCTGATACCAAGTGTACTCATCTACATTCTTATACCAAGTATACTCATCAACAATCTCATACTAAATAAACTCATCTACAATCTGATACCAAGTATACTCATCTAGAATTTGATACCACGTATACTCATCAATAATTTGATACCATGTATACTCATCTACATTCTGATACCAAGTATACTCATCTAGAATTAGATACCAAGTATACTCACATACAATCTGATACCAAGTACTCTCATCTACAATCTGATACAAAGAATACTCATCTAGAATTAGATACCACCTATACTCATCAATAATTTGATACCATGTATACTCATCTACAATCTGATACCAACTATACTAATCTACAATCTTATACCAAGTATACTCATCTTGAATTAGATACCACGTATACTCATCAATTATTTGATACCATGTATACTCATCTACATTCTGATACCAAGTATACTCGTCTAGAATTAGATACCAAGGATACTCATCAATAATTTGATACCATGTATACTCATCTACATTCTGATACCAAGAATACTCGTCTAGAATTAGATACCAAGTATGCTCATCAATAAGTTGATACCATGTATACTCATCTACATTCTGATACCAAGTGAACTCATCTATATTCTGATAACAAGTATACTCATCAACAATCTCATACCAACTAAACTCATCTACAATCTGATACCAAGTATACTCATCTAGAATTTGATACCATGTATACTCATCAATAATTTGATACCATGTATACACATCTACATTCTGATACCAAGTATACTCATCCAGAATTAGATACCAAGGATACTCATAAATAATTTGATACCATGTATACTCATCTACATTCTGACACCAAGTATACATATCTAGAATTAGATACAAAGGATACTCATCAATAAAATGATACCATGTATACTCATTTACATTCTGATACCAAGTGTACTCATCTACATTCTGATAACAAGTATACACATCAACAATCTCATACCAACTAAACTCATCTACAATCTGATACCAAGTATACTCATCTAGATTTTGATACCTCGTATACTCATCAATAATTTGATACCATGTATACTCATCTACATTCTGATACCAAGTATACTCGTCTAGAATTAGATACCACCTATACTCATCAATAATTTGATACCATGTATACTCATCTACATTCTGATACCAAGTATACTTGTCTAGAATTAGATACCAAGGATACTCATCAATAATTTGATACCATGTATACTCATCTACATTCTGATACCAAGTATATTCATTTAGAATTAGATACCAAGGATACTCATCAATAATTTGATACCATGTATACTCATCTACACTCTGATACCAAGTATACTCATCTAGAATTAGATACCAAGTATACTCATCAATAATTTGATACCATGTATACTCATCTATAATATGATACCAAGTATACTTATCAAAATTCTGATACCAAGTATACTCATCTAGAATTAGATACCACCTATACTCATCAATAAGTTGATACCATGTATACTCATCTACATTCTGATACCAAGTATACACATCTAGAATTAGATACCATGTATACTCATCAATAATTTGATACCATGTATACTCATCTACATTCTGATACCAAGTATACTCGTCTAGAATTAGATACCAAGTATACTCATCTAGAATTAGATACCACGTATACTCATCAATAATTTGATTCCATGTATACTCATTTACATTCTGATACCAAGTGTATACTCATCTACATTCTTATACCAAGTATATCATCAACAATCTCATACCAAATAAATCATCTACATCTGATACCAAGTATACTCATCTAGAATTTGATACCAGTATACTCATCAATAATTTGATACCATGTATACTCATCTACATTCTGATACCAAGTATACTCATCTAGAATTAGATACCAAGTATACTCACATACAATCTGATACCAAGTACTCTCATCTACAATCTGATACAAAGAATACTCTCTAGAATTAGATACCACGATATACTCATCAATAATTTGATACCATGTATACTCATCTACAATCTGATACCAACTATACTCATCTACAATCTTTTATACAAAGTATACTCATCTTGAATTAGATACCACGAACTCATCAATTATTTGATACCAGGTATAATCATCTACATTCTGTATACCAAGTATACTCGTCTAGAATTAGATACCAAGGATACTCATCAATAATTTGATACCATGTATACTCATCTACATTCTGATACCAAGAATACTCGTCTAGAATTAGATACCAAGTATGCTCATCAATAATTGATACCATGTATACTCATCTACATCTGATACCAAGTACTCATCTATATTCTGATAACAAGTATACTCATCAACAACTCATACCAACTAACCTCATCTACAATCTGATACCAAGTATACTCATCTAGAATTAGATACCACGTATTCATCAATTATTTGATACCATGTATACTCATCTAATTCTGATACCAAGTATACTCGTCTAGAATTAATCCAAGGATACTCATCATAATTTGATACCATGTATACTCATCTACATTCTGATACCAAGTATACTCATCTAGAATTAGATACCAAGTATGCTCATCATCAATTTGTTACCATGTATACTCATCTACATTCTGATACCAAGTATACTCATCTAGCAATCTGATACCAAATATACTCATCTACAATCTGTTACCAAGTATACACATCTAGAATTAGATACCACGTATACTCATCAATAATTTGATACCATGTATCCTCATCTACATCTGATACCAGTATACTCGTCTAGAATTAGATATCATGGATACTCATCAATAATTGATACCATGTATACTTATCTACATTCTGATACCAAGTATACTCATCTAGAATTAGATACCATGTATACTCATCAATAATTTGATACCATTATACTCATCTACATTCTGATACCAAGTATACTCATCTAGAATTAGATACCAAGGTATACTCATCATAATTTGATACCATGTATACTCATCTACATTCTGATACCAAGTATACTTGTCTAGAATTAGATACCAAGGATACTCATCAATAATTTGATACCATGTATACTCATCTACATTCTGATACCAAGTATACTCATTTAGAATTAGATACCAAGGATCTCATCAATAATTTGATACCATGTATACTCATCTACACTCTGATACCAGTATACTCATCTAGAATTTGATACCACGTATACTCATCAATAATTTGATACCATGTATACTCATCTACATTCTGATACCAAGTATACTCATCTAGAATTAGATACCAGTATACTCACATACAATCTGATACCAAGTACTCTCATCTACAATCTGATACAAAGAATACTCATCTAGAATTAGATACCACCTATACTCATCAATAATTTGATACCATTATACTACTCATCTACATCTGATACCAACTATACTATCTACAATCTTATACCAAGTATACTCATCTTGAATTAGATACCCGTATACTCATCAATTATTTGATACCATGTATACTCATCTACATTCTGATACAAGTATACTCATCTAGAATTAGATACCAAGGATACTCATCAATAATTTGATACCATGTATACTCATCTACATTCTGATACCAGAATACTCGTCTAGAATTAGATACCAAGTATGCTCATCAATAATTTGATACATGTATACTCATCTACATTCTGATACCAAGTGAACTCATCTATATTCTGAAACAAGTATACTCATCAACAATCTGATACCAACTAACTCATCTACAATCTGATACCAAGTATACTCATCTAGAATTTGATACCAGTATACTCATCAATAATTTGATACCATGTATACTCATCTACATTCTGATACCAAGTATACTCATCTAGAATTAGATACCAAGGATACTCATAATAATTTTTAATACCATGTATACTCATCTACATTCTGACACCAAGTATACATATCTAGAATTAGATACCAAGGATACTCATCAATAAAATTGATACCATGTATACTCATTTACATTCTGATACCAAGTGTACTCATCTACATTCTGATAACAAGTATACCATCAACAATCTCATACCAACTAAACTCATCTACAATCTGATACCAAGTATACTCATCTAGATTTTGATACCTCGTATACTCATCAATAATTTGATACCATGTATACTCATCTACATTCTGATACCAATAATACTCATCCTAATTAGATAGAAGTATACTCACCTAAAATCTGATACCAGTATACTCATCTACAATCTGATACAAAGAATACTCATCTAGAATTAGATACCACCTATAATCTCAATAATTTGATCCCATGTATACTCATCTACATTCTGATACCAAGTATACTCATCTACAATCTCATACCAACTATACTCATCTATAATCTGATATCAAGTATACTCATCTACAATCTGATACCAAGTATACTGATCTAGAATTTGATACAAGGTATAATCTTCAATAATTTGATACCATGTATACTCATCTACATTCTGATACCAAGTATACTCATCTACAATCTGAAACAAACTATACTCGTCTATAATCTGATATCAAGTATACTCATCTACAATCTGATACCAAGTATACTCATCTAGAATTTGATACCACGTATACTCATCAATAATTTGATACCATGTATACTCATCTACGTTCTGATACTAAGTATACTCATCTACAATCTCATACCAACTATACTCATCTAGAATCTGATACCAAGTATACTCATCTAAAATCTGATACCAAGTATACTCGTCTAGAATTAGATACCACGTATACTCATCAATAATTTGATACCATGTATACTCATCTATATTCTGGTACCAAGTATACACATCTAGAATTAGATACCACGTATACTAATCAATAATTTGATACCATGTATACTCATCTACATTCTGAAACCAAGTATACTCGTCTAGATTTAGATACCAAGGATACACATCAATAATTTGATACCATGTATAATTATCTACATTCTGATACCAAGTACACTCATCTAGAATTAGATACCACCAATACTCATCAATAATTGATACCATGTATACTCATCTACATTCTGATACCAAGTATACTCGTCTAGAATTAGATACCAAGTATACTCATCAATAATTTGATACCATGTATACTCATCTATATAATTTGATACCAAGATACACTCTAGAATTAGATACCAAGGATACTCATCAATAATTTGATACCATGTATACTCATCTACATTCTGATACCAAGTATACTCGTCTAGAATTAGATACCAAGGATACTCATCAATATTTGATACCATGTATACTCATCTACATACTGATACCAAGAATACTCATCTAGAATTAGATACCAAGGATACTCATCAATAATTTGATACCAAGTATACTCATCTACATTCTGATACCAAGTATACTCATCTAGAATTAGATACCATGTATACTCATCAATAATTTGATACCATGTATACTCATCTACATTCTGATACCAAGTGTACTTATCTACATTCTGATACCAAGTATACTCATCAACAATCTCATACCAACTAAACTCATCTACAATCTGATACCAAGTATACACATCTAGAATTTGATACCACGTATACTCATCAATAATTTGATACCATAATACTCATCTACATTCTGATACGAAGTATACTCATCTAGAATAGATACCAACTATACTCACATACAAACTGATACCAAGTATACTCATCTACAATCTGATTCCAACTATACTCATCTACAATCTGATACCAAGTATACTCATCTAGAATTAGATACCACGTATACTCATCAATAATTTGATACCATGTATACTCATCTACATTCTGATACCAAGTATACTCGTCTAATTAGATACCAAGTATGCTCATCAATAATTTGATACCATGTATACTCATCTACATTCTGATACCAAGTATACTCATCTACAATCTGATACCAAATATACTCATCTACAATCTGTTACCAAGTATACACATCTAGAATTAGATACCACGTATACTCATCAATAATTTGATACCATGTATCCTCATCTACATTCTGATACCAAGTATACTCGTCTAGAATTAGATATCAAGGATACTCATCAATAATTTGATACCATGTATACTTATCTACATTCTGATATCAAGTATACTCATCTAGAATTAGATACCATGTATACTCATCAATAATTTGATACCATGTATACTCATCTACATTCTGATACCAATTATACTCGTCTAGAATTAGATACCACCTATACTCATCATAATTTGATACCATGTATACTCATCTACATGCTGATACCAAGATCTTGTCTAGAATTAGATACCAAGGATACTCATCAATAATTTGATACCATGTATACTCATCTACATTCTGATACCAAGTATATTCATTTAGAATTAGATACCAAGGATACTCATCAATAATTTGATACCATGTATACTCATCTACACTCTGATACCAAGTATACTCATCTAGAATTAGATACCAAGTATACTCATCAATAATTTGATTCCATGTATACTCATCTATAATATGATACCAAGTTACTATCAACATTCTGATACAAGTATACTCATCTAGAATTAGATACCACGTATACTCATCAATAAGTTGATACCATGTATACTCATCTACATTCTGATACCAAGTATACACATCTAGAATTAGATACCATGTATACTCATCAATATTTGATACCATGTATACTCATCTACATTCTGATACCAAGTATACTCGTCTAGAATTAGATACCAAGGATACTCATCAATAATTTGATACCATGTATACTCATCTACATTCTGATACCAAGTATACTCATCTAGAATTAGATACCACGTATACTCATCAATAATTTGATACCATGTATACTTATCTACATTCTGATACCAAGTATACTCGTCTAGAATTAGATACCAAGGATACTCATCAATAATTTGAGACTATGTATACTCATCTACATTCTGATACCAAGTATACTCGTCTAGAATTAGATACCAAGGATACTCATCAATAATTTGATACCATGTATACTCATCTACATTCTGATACCAAGTATACTCATCTAGAATTAGATACCAAGGATACTCATCAATAATTTGATACCACGTATACTCATCTACATTCTGATACCAAGGATACTCATCTAGAATTAGATACCAAGTATACACATCATTAATTTGAAACCATGTATACACATCTACATTCTGATACCAAGTATACTCATCTAGAATTAGATACCAAGTATACTCATCGATAATTTGATACCATGTATAATCATCTACATTCTGATACCAAGTATACACATCTAGAATTAGATACCAAGGATACTCATCAATAATTTGATACCATGTATACTCATCTACATTCTGATACCAAGTATACACATCTAGAATTAGATACCAAGGATACTCATCAATAATTTGATACCGTGTATACTCATCTACATACTGATACCAAGTATACTCATCTAGAATTAGATACCAAGGAAACTCATCAATAATTTGATACCAAGTATACTCATCTACATTCTGATACCAAGTATACTCATCTAGAATTAGATACCACGTATACTCATCAATAATTTGATTCCATGTATACTCATTTACATTCTGATACCAAGTGTACTCATCTACATTCTGATACCAAGTATACTCATCAACAATCTCATACCAAATAAACTCATCTACAATCTGATACCAAGTATACTCATCTAGAATTTGATACCACGTATACTCATCAATAATTTGATACCATGTATACTCATCTACATTCTGATACCAAGTATACTCATCTAGAATTAGATACCAAGTATACTCACATACAATCTGATACCAAGTACTCTCATCTACAATCTGATACAAAGAATACTCATCTAGAATTAGATACCACCTATACTCATCAATAATTTGATACCATGTATACTCATCTACAATCTGATACCAACTATACTCTTCTACAATCTTATACCAAGTATACTCGTCTTGAATTAGATACCACGTATACTCATCAATTATTTGATACCATGTATACTCATCTACATTCTGATACCAAGTATACTCGTCTAGAATTAGATACCAAGGATACACATCAATAATTTGATACCATGTATACTCATCTACATTCTGATACCAAGATACTCGTCTAGAATTAGATACCAATATGCTCATCAATAAGTTGATACCATGTATACTCATCTACATTCTGATACCAAGTGAACTCTCTAATTCTGATAACAAGTATAACTCATCAACAATCTCATACCACTAAACTCATCTACAATCTGATACCAGTATACTCATCTAGAATTTGATACCATGTATACTCATCAATAATTTGATACCATGTATACTCATCTACATTCTGATACCAAGTATACTCATCTAGAATTAGATACCAAGGATACTCATAAATAATTTGATACCATGTATACTCATCTACATTCTGACACCAAGTATACATATCTAGAATTAGATACAAAGGATACTCATCAATAAAATGATACCATGTATACTCATTTACATTCTGATACCAAGTGTACTCATCTACATTCTGATAACAAGTATACTCATCAACAATCTCATACCAACTAAACTCATCTACAATCTGATACCAAGTATACTCATCTAGATTTTGATACCTCGTATACTCATCAATAATTTGATACCATGTATACTCATCTACATTCTGATACCAAGAATACTCATCCAGAATTAGATACCAAGTATACTCACCTACAATCTGATACCAAGTATACTCATCTACAATCTGATACAAAGAATACTCATCTAGAATTAGATACCACCTATAATCATCAATAATTTGATCCCATGTTTACTCATCTACATTCTGATACCAAGTATACTCATCTACAATCTGATACCAAGTATACTGATCTAGAATTTGATACCAGGTATAATCTTCAATAATTTGATACCATGTATACTCATCTACATTCTGATTCCAACTATACTCATCTACAATCTGATACCAAGTATACTCATCTAGAATTAGATACCACGTATACTCATCAATAATTTGATACCATGTATACTCATCTATATTCTGATACCAAGTATACTCATCTAGAATTAGATACCAAGTATACTCATCAATAATTTGATACCATGTATACTCATCGACATTCTGATACCAAGTATACTCGTCTAGAATTAAATACCACGTATGCTCATAAATAATTTGATACCATGTATACTCATCTACATTCTGATACCAAGTATACTCATCTACAATCTGATACCAAATATACTCATCTACAATCTGATACCAAGTATACTCATCTAGAATTAGATACCACGTATACTCATCAATAATTTGATACCATGTATCCTCATCTACATTCTGATACCAAGTATACTCGTCTAGAATTAGATACCAAGGATACTCATCAATAATTTGATACCATGTATACTTATCTACATTCTGATACAAAGTATACTCATCTTGAATTAGATACCACGTATACTCATCAATAATTTGATACCATGTATACTCATCTACATTCTGATACCAAGTATACTCGTCTAGAATTAGATACCAAGGATACTCATCAATAATTTGATACCATGTATACTCATCTACATTCTGATACCAAGTATACTCATCTACAATCTGATACCAAATATACTCATCTACAATCTGATACCAAGTATACTCATCTTGAATTAGATACCACGTATACTCATCAATAATTTGATACCATGTATACTCATCTACATTCTGATACCAAGTATACTCGTCTAGAATTAGATACCAAGGATTCTCATCAATAATTTGTTACCATGTATACTCATCTACATTCCGATACCAAGTATACTCGTCTAGAATTAGATACCAAGGATACTCATCAATAATTTGATACCATGTATACTCATCTACATTCTGATACCAAGTATACTCATCTAGAATTAGATACCAAGGATACTCATCAATAATTTGATAACATGTATACTTATCTACATTCTGATACAAAGTATACTCATCTTGAATTAGATACCACGTATACTCATCAATAATTTGATACCATGTATACTCATCTACATTCTGATACCAAGTATACTCGTCTAGAATTAGATACCAAGGGTTCTCATCAATAATTTGATACCATGTATACTCATCTACATTCTGATACCAAGTATACTCGTCTAGAATTAGATACCAAGGATACTCATCAATAATTTGATACTATGTATACTCATCTACATTCTGATACCAAGTATAGTCGTCTAGAATTAGATACCAAGGATACTCATCAATAACTTGATACCATGTATACTCATCTACATTCTGATACCAAGTATACTCATCTAGAATTAAATACCAAGGATACTCATTATTAATTTGATACCATGTATACTCATCTACATTCTGATTCCAAGTATACTCGTCTATAATTAGATACCAAGGATACTCATCAATAATTTGATACCATGTATACTCATCTACATTCTGATACCAAGTATAGTCGTCTAGAATTAGATACCAAGGATACTCATCAATATTTGATACCATGTATACTCATCTATAATATGATACCAAGTATACTTATATACATTCTGATACCAAGTATACTCATCTAGAATTAGATACCAAGTATACTCATCAATAATTTGATACCATGTATAAACATCTACATTCTGATACCAAGTATACACATCTAGAATTAGATACCAAGGATACTCATCAATAATTTGATACCATGTATACTCATCTACATTCTGATACCAAGTATACACATCTAGAATTAGATACCAAGGATACTCATCAATAATTTGATACCATGTATACTCATCTACATACTGATACCAAGTATACTCATCTAGAATTAGATACCAAGGAAACTCATCAATAATTTGATTCCATGTATACTCATTTACATTCTGATACCAAGTGTACTCATCTAAATTCTGATACCAAGTATACTCATCAATAATCTCATACCAAATAAACTATCTACAATCTGATACCAAGTATACTCATCTAGAATTTGATACCACGTATACTCATCAATAATTTGATACCATGTATACTCATCTACATTCTGATACCAAGTATACTCATCTAGAATTAGATACCAAGTATACTCACGTAAATTTCTGATACCAAGTATACTCATCTACAATCTGACACAAAGAATACTCATCTAGATTTAGATACCACCTATACTCATCAATAATTTGATACCATGTATACTCATCTACAATCTGATACCAACTATACTCATCTACAATCTGATACCAAGTATACTCATCTAGAATTAGATACCACGTATACTCATCAATTATTTGATACCATGTATACTCATCTACATTCTGATACCAAGTATACTCGTCTAGAATTAGATACCAAGGATACTCATCAATAAGTTGATACCATGTATACTCATCTACATTCTGATACCAAGTATACTCATCTAGAATTAGATACCAAGTATACTCATCAATAATTTGATACCATGTATACTCATCTACATTCTGGTACAAATGTATACTCATCTAGAATTAGATACAAAGGATACTCATCAATAATTTGATACCATGTATACTCATCTACATTCTGATACCAAGTATACTCGTCTAGAATTAGATACCATGTATGCTCATCAATAATTTGATACCATGTATACGCATCTACATTCTGATACCAAGGATACTCATCTACAATCTGATACCAAATATACTCATCTACAATCTGATACCAATTATACTCATCTAGAATTAGATACCACGTATACTCATCAATAATTTGATACCATGTATCCTCATCTACATTCTGATACCAAGTATACTCGTCTAGAATTAGATACCGAGGATACTCATCAATAATTTGATACCATGTATACTTATCTACATTCTGAAACCAAGTATACTCATCTAGAATTAGATACCAAGGATACTCATCAATAATTTGATACCATGTATACTCATCTACATTCTGATACCAAGTATACTCGTCTAGAATTAGATACCAAGTATACTCATCAATAATTTGATACCATGTATACTCATCTACATTCTGATATCAAGTATACTCGTCTAGAATTAGATACCAAGGATACTCATCAATAATTTGATACCATGTATACTCATCTACATTCTGATACCAAGTATACTCATCTAGAATTAGATACCAAGGATACTCATCAATAATTTGATACCATGTATACTCATCTACACTCTGATACCAAGTATACTCATCTAGAATTAGATACCAAGTATACTCATCAATAATTTGATACCATGTATACTCATCTATAATATGATACCAAGTATGCTTATCTACATTCTGATACCAAGTATACTCATCTAGAATTAGATACCACGTATACTCATCAATAATTTGATACCATGTATACTCATCTACATTCTGATACCAAGTATACACATCTAGAATTATATACCATGTATACTCATCAATAATTTGACACCATGTATACTCATCTACATTCTGATACCAAGTATACTCGTCTAGAATTAGATACCAAGGATACTCATCAATAATTTGATACCATGTATACTCATCTACATTCTGATACCAAGTATACTCATCTAGAATTAGATACCACGTATACTCATCAATAATTTGATACCATGTATACTCATCTACATTCTGATTCCAAGTATACTCGTCTAGAATTAGATACCACGGATACTCATCAATAATTTGATATCATGTATACTCATCTATAATTTGATACCATGTATACTTATCTACATTCTGATACCAAGTATACTCATCTAGAATTAAATACCAAGTATACTCATCAATAATTTGATACCATGTATACTCATCTACATTCTCATACGAAGTATACACATCTCGAATGAGATACCAAGGATACTCATCAATAATTTGATACCATGTATACTCATCTACATTCTGATACCAAGTATACTCATCTAGAATTAGATACTAAGGATACTCATCAATAATTTGATACCAAGTATACTCATCTACATTCTGATACCAAGTATACTCGTCTAGAATTAGATACCACGTATACTCATCAATAATTTGATACCATGTATACTCATCTACATTCTGATACCAAGTGTACTCATCTACATTCTGATACCAAGTATACTCATCAACAATCTCATACCAACTAAACTCATCTACAATCTGATACCAAGTTTACTCATCTAGAATTTGATACCACGTATACTCATCAATAATTTGATACCATGTATACTCATCTACATTCTGATACCAAGTATACTCATCTAGAATTAGATACCATGTATACTCACCTACAATCTGATACCAAGTATACTCATCTACAATCTGATACGAAGAATACTCATCTAGAATTAGATACCACGTATACTCATCAATAATTTGATACCATGTATACTCATCTACATTCTGATACCAAGTATACTCATCTACAATCTGAAACAAACTATACTCGTCTATTATCTGATATCAAGTATACTCATCTACAATCTGATACCAAGTATACTCATCTAGAATTTGATACCACGTATACTCATCAATAATTTGATACCATGTATACTCATCTACATTCTGATAACAAGTATACTCATCTACAATCTGATACCAACTATACTCATCTACAATCTGATACTAAGTATACTCATCTAGAATTAGATACCACGTATACTCATCAATAATTTGATATCATGTATACTCATCTACATTCTGATACCAAGTATACTCATCTACAATCTGATACCAACTATACTCATCTACAATCTGATACCAAGTATACTCATCTAGATACCAAGGATACACATCAATAATTTGATACCATGTATACTCATTTGTATTTCGATACCAAGTATACTCATCTATAATCTGATACCGGTATACTCATCAATGATTTGATACCATGTATACTCATCTACATTCTGATACCAAGTATACTCATCTAGAATTAGATACCCAGGATACTCATCAATAATTTGATACCATGTATACTCATCTACATTCTGATACCAAGTATACTCATCTAGAATTAGATGCCAAGTATAAACATCAATAATTTGGTACCATGTATACTCATCTACATTCTGATACCAAGTGTACTCATCTACAATCTGATACCAAGTATACTCATCTACAAGTAGATACCATGTATACTCATCTAGAATTAGATACGAAGGATACTCATCAATAATTTGATACCATCTATACTCATCTACATTCTGATACCAAGTATACTCATCTACAATCTCATACCAAATATACTCATCTAGAATCTTATACAAAGTATACTCATCTACAATCTGATACCAAGTATACTCATCTAGAATTAGATACCAAGGATACGCATCAATAATTTATACCATCTCTACTCATCTACATTCTACTACCAAGTATACTCATGTACAATCTCATACCAACTATACTCATCTAGAATCTGATACCTAGTATACTCATCTAAAACTGATACCAACTATACTCATCTACAATCTGATGCCAAGTATACTCATCTAGAATTAGATTCCAAGGATACTCATCAATTATTTGATACCATATATACTCATCTACAATCTGATACCAAGTATACTCACTTACAATCTCATACCAACTATACTCATCTACAATCTGATACCAAGTATACTCATCTAGAATTTGATACCACGTATACTCATCAATAATTTGATGCCATGTATACTCATCTACATTCTGATACCAAGTATACTCATCTGCCATCTCATACCAACTATACTCATCTACAATCTGATGCAAAGTATACTCATCTAGAATTAGATGCCACGTATACTCATCAATAATTTGATACCATGTATACTCATCTACATTCTGATACCAAGTGTACTCATCTACAATCTCATACCAACTATATTCATCTAGAATCTGATACCAAGTATACTCATCTACAATCTTATACCAAGTATACTCATCTAGAATTAGATACCAAGGATACTCATCAATAATTTGATACCATGTATACTCATCTACATTCTGATACCAAGTATACACATCTAGAATTAGATACCAAGTATACTCATCAATAATTTGATACCATGTATACTCATCTACATTCTGATACCAAGTATACTCATCTACAATCTCATACCAACAATACTCATCTGGAATCTGATACCAAGTATACTCATCTACAATCTTATACCAAGTATACTCATCTAGAATTAGATACCAAGTATACTCATCTAGAATTAGATACCAAGGATACTCATCGATAATTTGATACCATCTATACTCATCTACATTTTAATACCAAGTATACTCATCTACAATCTCATACCAACTATACTCATCTGGAATCTGATACCAAGTATACTCATCTAGAATTAGATACCAAGGATACTCATCAATTATTTGGTACCATGTATACTCATCTACATTCTGATACCTTGTATACTCATTTACAATCTCATACCAACTATACTCATCTACAATCTGATACCAAGTATACTCATCAATAATTTGATACCATGTATACTCATATACATTCTGATACCAACTATACTCATCTACAATCTGATACCAATGATACTCATCTAGAATTAGATACCAAGGATACTCATCAATAATTTGATACCATGTATACTCATCTACATTCTGATACCAAGTGAACTCATCTATAATCTGATACCAAGTATACTCATCAATGATTTGATACCATGTATACTCATCTACATTCTGATACCATTATACTCATCTAGAATTAGATACAAAGTAAACTCATCAATAATTTGATACCATGTATACTCATCTACATTCTGATACAAAGTATACAGATCTAGAATTAGATTTCAAGGATTCTCTTCAATAATTTGATACCATGTATACTCATCTACATTCTGATACCAAGAATACACATCTAGAATTAGATACCAAGGATACTCATCAATAATTTGATACCATGTATACTCATCTACATTCTGATACCAAGTATACTCATACACATGCAATCTCATACCAACTATACTCATCTACAATCTGATACCAAGTACACTCATCTACAATCTGATGCAAATATACTCATCTAGAATTTGATACCAAGTATACTCATCAATAATTTGATACCATGTATACTCATCTACATTCTGATACCAAGTATACTCATCTACAATCTCATACCAACTATACTCATCTTGAATCTGATACCAAGTATACTCATCTACAATCTGATACAAAGTATACTCATCTAGAATTAGATACCACGTATACTCATCAATATTTGATACCATGTATACTCATCTACATTCTGATACCAAGTATACTCATCTACAATCTCATACCAACTATACTCATCTTGAATCTGATACCAAGTATACTCATCTACAATCTGATACAAAGTATACTCATCTAGAATTAGATACCACGTATACTCATCAATAATTTAATACCATTTATACTCATCTACATTCTGATACCAAGTATACTCATCTACAATCTCATACCAACTATACTCATCTAGAATCTGATACCAACTTTACTCATCTACAAAACCACAAGGTTAATACAAATACAAAAAACAATAGGACTAGAATATTTGACATGGCACTCACCACAACAACAGTAATATTAACAACTAGGATTTGGAAGAATATTAAAGAAACGAAGACCCAAATTTGTTGAAGTAAAGTAAAACCAAGAATTTGTTGCATTCTTGCCTTTCTGAACATGGTATGAAAAATAGGTCA
>NW_021833611.1:47500-50000 GCF_006345805.1 Octopus sinensis | reverse complement strand
CATTTTCAACATACATTTCAAAAATTTTACAAAGTTCAACATTCAACATCCCTATACAATGTAATGAACTTTTAAACTTTTGTGTGTGTGTGTGTGTGTGTGTGTGTGTGTGTGTGTGTGTGTGTGTGTAGCTGGCAGAATCGTTGCCGTGCCGGACAAAATGCTTAACAGCATTTCTTTCGTCCGTCCTTACGCACCGAGCTCAAATTCCGCCGAGGTCGAGTTTACTTTTCAACCTTCGGGGTTCAATAATATAAACACTTGTTCGGTACTGCGGTCGATGTAGTAATCGATTTACCCGCTTCCCCCGATTTTGATACCCTCGTGCCAAAATATTTAAAATCAATATTTTTTTTTATTTGTATTAAAGCGAGACGAGCTGGCAGAACTGTTTTCGCGCCGGACAAAATGCTTAGCGGCATTTCGTTCGTCTTCACGTTCTGACTTCAAATTCCACCGAAGTCGGCTTTACCTTTCGTCTGTTTAGGATCGATTAAATGAGTACTGGGACCGATGTAATCGACTTGCCCCCTCCCACGAACTTGCTGTCCTTGTGCCAAAATTTGAAATCATTATTGTTTTTTGCATTTATTCATTATTTTTTCTTCATTCTTTTGGCATTCTATATTCATTATATTGGTACATACCCGAATTATATATACTTCCTATACCTTAGATATAGTAATTATGTAAATTATGCTCGCTAACACCGATCATATTTTTCTACTTTTCCTATTTATTTGTAAACATAACAGCCGACCATGCTTCCCTGATAAGATCTAGTAAAGACTTTTAAAAATCCTACTATATCTCCTTGCCTGTTAACAAAGATCACCTCTGTTCATCGAGAATTTCATTTTTAATTCTATTACTAATTAATTCCTTAAAATAATTTATCGATTACCTTTGAGAGCTGCAGACATATGACCCTACATTTTTCCTTATTTTTCTGCAACTAAGAGGCAAATAAAACCAGTTGTATGCCTCTGAAAACAAGAAACAAAGAAATACAAACCTGGGAAGAATTCTAAACTGGAGAAGTAAAATTGAAACAGAGATTGAATGGGATTAATGAGAGGTGAAATATCAATATTAAATGAAGTAATCTGTGGAAACGATGTGAGATTCAGAAAAGGGAGAGGGATGAAGAGAAAATATAGATTCTCACCAAGATTTTCAACAAAGAAGCTCTGAAACAAAATGCTCAAGCAAAAGCTCAAAGAATTCGAAGTTTTGAGAAGAGAAATAAGTTTTACAAGAAAAATAAGCTGTTCACTTCCAATGCGAAAACATTCCACAGAGAAATAGGGAAGGAGAAAATAACTGTTGAAGACCCCATCCCTTTCCATGGAAGAAGTTGAAAACTTCTGGAAAAATATCTGGAGTAATGAAAAGACAACGAAAATGCAGACTGGATTAGACACACAGAAGGATCCTACCAAAATTTACCAGAAAAAGCATGGGAAGATATCACAATAGCAGACCTAAGGATGACACACACGAAGGCTCATAAGTGGAAATCTCCTGGTAATGATAGGGTGACAAATTTCTGGCTCGCCACGATCCCGTGAGCAAACGAAAATTTAGCCCAGTTATTCAATGAAACTATGAGAGATCCTACGAAAACACCTGATTGGTTAGCAAAAGGTATTACTTATCTACTCCCGAAGAATGAAGAAACCAAATTTCCCCAAAACTGTCAGCCCATTTTAACATCCATCCTCGTGAAGAAAATACAAATTTATGGAACACAGCAATATTTTCCCCACTGGACAAAAAGGGTGTAGACGAGGCTCATATGGGTGCAAAGACCAACTCTTACTTCAATCGCATAATCCTTGAGAACTGTCATAACAAACGCAGAAATCTCAGTTCCGCATGGATTGATTATAAAAAGACCTTTGACAGCATACTGTATTCATGGATCTTGAAATCGCTTGATATCTTCAAAATTTCTCTGGTAATTTCAAACTTCCTGAAACACAGCAGTGCAGAATACGAATCTCCAGTTATACCACTCTAATGGAGAACTAATTTCAAACAATATTAATATCAACTGTGGTATTTTCCAAGGTGACTCACTTTCACCTTTAATTTTCTGCATAGCCCTAATATCAGTTACAAATGAACTTAAAAGAACAGGGTATGAGTACAAAATTTACAACAAAAAAATAGGCCATCTATTTTATGTTGATGACTTAAAACTTTATGGCAAAGACGATAATGAGCTTGAAGATCTTTTACGTACTGTGGAAGCATTCAGTGATGACATAGGGATGGAATTTGGTCTCGATAAATGTGCCAAAGCCACTTTCCAGAAAAGGAAATTGAAGGCCCCAAATTCAGTGGTGTTATATGATGACACAGTTATAAAAGAACTCGAGCAGGAACACACTTACAAATACCTCGGAATAAATGAAGGCTCTGGCATTCAGCATGCAACTATGAAAGAGAAGTTCAGGAAGGCATCTTACAGGAGAGTTCGAGCAATCCTGAAATC
>NW_021833611.1:32500-42500 GCF_006345805.1 Octopus sinensis | reverse complement strand
AATGAAATATTTTTCTTATGGATTCGGTTTTGTGTTTTCCCATAGCTTTAGCTTGTTTTTTTTTTTTTTTTTACTTGAATTTTTGCATCAACAGTTTCCCGTTTTGTTCCTCAAGTTTCGTTCGAGGGCAGGAGACATGCTAGTCACAGTCACAAAATCAGAAGCATACACACACACACACAAACACAAACACACACTCTCATACGCACACATGTGTGTATGTATGTATATACTTAAGCGTATTTACGTGTGTGTGTGTGTATGTGTGTGTACGCGCGTGTGTATTTATGTATGTAGATACATACATACATACATACATACATACATACATACATACATACATACATACATACATACATACATACATACATACATGCATGCATGCATACATACATTTATTACATACATACATCTATTTTAAGGCGGCGAGATGGCAGAAACGTTAGCAGGCCGGGCAAAATGCTTAGCGGTATATCGCCTGCCGCTATGTTCTGAGTTCAAATTCCACCGAGGTTGACTTTGCCTTTCATCCTTTCGGGGTCGATTAAATAAGTACCAGTTACTCACTGAGGTCGATGTAATCGACTTAATCCGTTTGTTTCTCCTTGTTTGTTCCTTCTGTGTTTAGCCCCTTGTGGGTAGTAAAGAAATAGGTATTTCGTCTGTCGTTACGTTCTGAGTTCAAATTCCGGCGAGGTCGACTTTGCCTTTCATCCTTTCGGGGTCGATTAATTAAGTACCAGTTACGCACTGGGGTCGATATAATCGACTTAATCCCTTTGTCTGTCCTTGTTTGTCCTCTCTGTGTTTAGCCCCTTGTGGGCAATAAAGAAATAAGATAGATAGATAGATAGATAGATAGATAGATAGATAGATAGATAGATATGTTTCTTTATTAGCCACACAGGGCTGCACACAGATAGAACAAATTACAAGGTAGAGCTTTTCTTTTGAAGGTATTAAAAAAAAAAAAAAAAAAAAGAAAAGGAAGGGGGAGGTTCGATCAAAAGGGATCGTAAAAGGAGAGAAAGAGGACAAAAATAAGGGGGGTTAAAAAAAAAGGGGGGAGAGGAAAAAAAATGATCAATAGGGATCGTTATCACAGAAATGTCATATGAAGTGTAAAGGGGAGGACAGGTGAGGTTTACCCGTGGAAAGAAAAGCCTGCGGAAAAGACCACGGTAACCTCGGTCAATGAAGTCACATTTTATATTTCTTTTTTTTTTTTTTTTTTTTTTGCAAATAAGCAACTCTCTGTTTTCGATTTCTGGTTCATAGGACTATGCTCAAGGTGGCTTCGTCATTCATACGTGCCATTCTTGCTACATTCACCCATCTAGATAGATAGATAGATATGATAGATAGATAGTAGATAGATAGATAGATAGATAGAAGATAGATAGATAGATAGATAGATAGATAGATAGATAGATAGATAGAAAGATAGATAGATAGAAAGATAGATAGATAGATAGAAGATAGATAGATAGATAGATAACTTTCTTTTATTAGCCACACAGGGCTGAATAAGAGGGGACAAATACAAATGCAGAGCTTTTCTTTTCGAGGGTGGGAAAAAAAAAAAAAATGTAAGATTGCGATCAAAAGGGATCGAAAGGAGGGAAAAAAAGGAAAAAAAAAAAAGAAAATCGTGTATCACAGAAATAATGGTGTAAACATTGATATAACAAGATTGGGTTCATCCGTGGGAGAAAAGCCTACAGAAAAGACCAGGGAACCCCAGTCAGGGAGGAAATAAACACATGAGGTCAAAAATGCTCTCTTTCTTTCTTTTTACGATCTACAGGATCATGCTCAAAATGGTTTCGTTACTAGCACGCACCATCTTTGCAACATTCAACCATCTTGTTTTTGAATCTTTCGCGAGACAAAACTCCCTCTCCATTCTCACCTTCCTTTTCAAGTGGTACTTGAAAAAGTTGATGAGCGATTGGCCAGAGAGGTAGGTGTTTGTCTCTAATCCTTTCGCTCGAGTCCACCCACCACATTCTTTCCACATGGCCACCAGTACGATGTGAAAACTGACTTCCCTCCCGGTTGAGGGAAGGGGGCGGAGCAATTAGATAGATAGATAGATAGATATAGATAGATAGATAGATAGATAGATAGATAGATAGATAGATAGATAGATAGATAGATAGATAGAAGATAGATAGAATAGATAGAAAGATAGATAGATAGATAGATAGATAGATAGATAGATAGATAGATAGATAGATAGATAGTAGAGAGATAGAGATGATAGATAGAAGATAGAAAGATAGATAGATAGATAGATAGTAGATAGAGATAGATGATAGATAGATATAGATAGATAGATAGATAGATAAAGATAGATAGAAGCGATATAGATAGATAGATAGTAGATAGATAGATAGATAGATAGAAAGATAGATAGATAGATAGATAGATAGATAGATAGATAGATTAGATAGATAGAAAGATAGATAGATAGATAGATAGATAGTAGATAGATAGATAGATAGAAGATAGATAGATAGATAGATAGATAGATAGATAGATAGATAGATAGATAGATATAGATAGATAACTTTTTATTGTAGCCACACAGGGCTAAACACAGAATAAAAATGGACGAAATACAATGTAGAATTTTTTCTTTTCGAGGTGGGATGGGTGGGGCAAGGAAAAAAAAAAAAAAAAAAAAAAAACGTTTGATCAATAGGGATCTGGGTTGTGTTGTGTGTATATAAAAAGCAATATATATATATTATATAAGGTTCACAGTTTAGGTGTAGTCTTGGAAAGAAAAACCTACAAAAAAGACCAAGGTCACCTCAGGCAATTCGAAAAAGAACACATGAGTAAGTCGCCTACTTCTCGTTGTCTCTTTTGGTTACAGATTTATGCTTAAAATAGTGTCGTCTTTCATACTGACCATTTTTGCCATTTACCCACTTTTTTTAAAACATTCGTTCGACAAAGCCTTCCTCTCTATTCTCATCCTCCTTTTCAAGTGGTACTTGAAAAAGTTGACGAGAGACTGACCAGAGAGGAAGGTGTTTGTTTGCAGTCCTTTCAAACGCGTCCACCACACACATTCTTTCGCCATAGCCATCAGCGTAACGAAAACCGTTTTCCCTTCCGTTTAAAGGAAGGTGGTGGAACAATATTCACGATAGACTCGGCCGATAGGCGAGCCTGACCTACACGTGACAACAGCTGTTCGACGAAGGACCACAGCTCTGAAATATCTGGACACTGCACGAGTGCGTGCAGAACGGTTTCGTCGCTCTGACCGCATCTCGGGCAGGTCGGTCCGGTGATGGTTTTCGAACCGTGTCTGTAGCTCTTCTCTCGAACAGGTAGTGCGTCTCGATAGCACTGCCAAGCCAGGGATTTCTGGAAGTTATCCATAGGCCCCGGCCCGAACGTCGTCCTGAACAGGCGGGTTAGGAATTCTCGTCGACGCCCAGGTTTGCCCCGAGTGTGTCGTCGGACCTCCCCTCCACTAGTCCTCTATAGAACGCTTTAGTCGTTTGGAAGTTGCACAAGTTTGACCCCGGTCGGCAGAGCTGCTGTAGAGCTTGGCGACACTCTCGGTGCCAATCGCCCAGTTTCGGTCTCTTTTTGATCCACGTTTGCAGTTCGGTCAGTGAGACGAGCTGCGGGAAGTCGCGCCTCACAAACGGCGCCCCACCTGTTCACCGTCGTCGATGAATTTCCAGAGATGTCGCAGTCTCAGCGCATGCCTGCGCATCATCAACCACGGCATGCCCAGTCCTCCATTCAACGGATGTTGACAGCAAATGGACTTCCTCACCATCGGAACGCCACCCTTCCACAGGAAGCGGAAGAGTATGCGTTCCAGTTTGGTGATGGTGGCGTCGGGACAAGGTACGACGGTCAGGCAGTAATCGATGACGGAGCGATGTACGCGTTCGCCACCTCCGCCCGGCCTTTTAGAGACAGCTTTCTCTCGGCCCATGTTTGGCTGAGAGCGACCACTCTACTCGTGATCTCGTCCCAGTTCTTATCCATTTGGAGGTCCGGACTGAACCAGACCCCGAGCAATTTAACCGGTCCGTCCGTCCAGCGTCCCACTACTGAGCCGCAGTCGGACGGCATGGGCTTGCTTCTCCAGGTGCCGAGTAGCAAACCCACTGACTTTTCGGGTTAATCTTTGCTCCCGTCACCGTTTCATATTTTCTTAGTGTCTCGCGACCATCGATTGTGGTTGTAGCTCGACACTATGACGGTGACATCGTCCGCATATGCCGACACGCTCGTCCCGCAACCCAGTTCCCGTGGGATGCCCCTCAGTGTCGCCAGCTTCCGCAGTAGCGGCTCGAGAGTCAATACATACAGAAGCGCCGACAGGGGACACCCCTGACGGACCGAACGCGTGATGTCAAACGGTTTCGACAGGTGACCGTTCACCCGAATCACCGATCGGATGCCGCTATACAAGGCAGCGATCCAACCGCGGAAGACGGGACCGAAGCCAGCCGCCCTGAGGACGGCCGCCAAGTACCGATGGTCGACCCTATCGAAGGCTTTAGACTGATCCAAATTTATCAGCGCCCCACCCATGCCAGGATCCTAACTACCCTGTCCACAATGTAGCGCATCAGATGGAGGTTGTCATGTATGGTTCTGCCCGGCACGGCGCATGTTTGCGCCCTGTCGACAGTTTACCAATGACAAGCGCCAACCTCTCGGCTATTACTTTGGCCAAAATTTTCAAATCTGCGTTGAGCAGAGTGATGGGCCTGAAATTATCTATAAAATTCCCCTTGTTTGAGTCTTTCTTCAGCAACGTCACTGCACCTCGGCTCACGAAACGGGGATTCTCCCGTTTTTGCCAGTTGCAGTAGACTGATGCCAAGAGGTCGCCAAACAAGTCTGGCATTCGACAATACAGCTCGTAGGGTAAACCATCCAATCCAGGCGACTTATCCCTCGCGCAGCCCGCCATCGCATCCCACACGTCAGCGGCTGTGATGGGACTTTCACAACACTCCGCCTCTCTTGCCGAGAGCCGCGGCAGGTCGGTCAGGTAGGCACTGAAATCCATCCCTCGTTCCGACCCACCACTCGCACCAAACAGTCGAGCAAAGTGCTGTTGAAAGGCCTCACACATCCTTCGGGTTCGAGTAAACTGCATCCCTGTTGATCTATTAGAGACCGAATGGTTGATCTGTTCCACGCTGCGCCTCCGCTACCCGGGCCTCTCGCGCGCAGCTTCAATCCTTCGTTCCTTAAGGCACGCATTTTAGCTCTGACGACGCAACCTTCGTGCTTGGCGTTGAGGTGTTGGTCGAGGGCCATCCTCGCAGCTAGCACGTTGTTGCGCTGCCAGTGGTAAGTGCCTCTTCTAGTTTCTTAACTAAGTCTCCCTCTACTCTATTTCGTTCTATCGCTAATTCCTTGCTAAACCTAATTGATCCGATTTTATTGCCATTTTCAGGGCGTACCACCAGCGGTTGTTAACGACCGCTCCCGTCAGCGCCCTCTTAATTAACTCGCTAATCCGGTTCCTGTAAACCTGTCGCGCTAAACGAGCGACGTGTTCAGTTTCCAGTAACCGGGACCCTGCCTATGTGTTTTATCTAAGTCGAGCGTACACGTAACAAATTTGTGATCTGTGTAGCTGACTATTTTAAATTGTGGACATCCTACACTATCCCTATCGCTGTCCTGCATAGAATTCTATCTAGATAAGATCTCGACGATCCGACGCGGTTTGTCCAAGTCCACGTTGGCACGTTCGGATGGTCGAGTCGGAACCTGTCAGACAAATGGAAACGTCTGAGCAGGTCTTTGAGGCTCTTACACCCCCTTCTATTCCTATCCCTTCCCACATAATCTAGATGCGTGTCCAAGGTAGCGTTCCAATCCCCTACTAACAGTAAAGGTCTAGACGTACCCAGGAAAACCTCTAGACGTCTGAAGAAATCCGCCCGACCGTTAAGGACGGTGCATAAACTGCCATCAGACGGAATGCACACCCATTTCTGCCATCCACGTCCAAGACAACCAGCCTACCCTCCGGGTCTAGGAATATTGCTCTTACTTTTACCTTTAGACTCTTTCGAAAAAGCACCGCAGTACCTCCACCACCCATGTTCGGCAGACAGGGAGAAAAATAAATGTCAAATTGATTGCCAAACATGGACTCGAGGGCCCGCGGCTTACTGAGTCTGGTTTCACTGATAGCTACTATATCCACGTCCAGTGACTTGATGTCGTTTAGAAGGTAACCTTGCTTCCAAGCCGACGCCAAGCCACGCGCATTCACACAACCTAATTTAAGCATACTTGACATTACGAAAATTGTGTTTTACACACTATATAGAAGAGACAAGAGGCAAGAAGTGAGGTCACTTACTCATTTTAAAAGTTTCATTTTTTTCTTCTTCTTCTTTGTATCGTTTTTGATGAGGGTTTGTATAGTTTTTTCGACAGGTATCGTTGATACCGCCTACCGCATTCGGAAATAATGTTTTCAGTATGTGGTGTTGTGCTTGTGTTATGTGTAAAATTCTGATGTGTTTCGGTGGTGTGGTGTGCGGATGATTGTTTGTCTTAAAATCATCTTCACAGACGACCATGTTAGATTTGATGTAGTCCATTAATTCTTTATTGTCTGTGTCTATTGCAGTTAGTTGTGTGTGTGGTTTTACGGGTTCATTACTTTTTTGATTGTCTAGGGGGATGTTGTCCTGAGTTAGATATCTCCCTGCTTAATCCTTGTTTGGTGGATTTTTTGGATCTTTTTCTTTTACCCCTGTGGCTATTTGCCATTCCGTCGAACTTTCTCGTCCGACGTATCAGTATGGGGTAGAGGAAAAAGAACAGGATACTATGTATGCTGTATAAATTGTTGATGTTTTGTGCGGTGTTTGTGTTGTTGTGGTGTTAGGGGTAGCATTTGTCTTCTCGTCAGTGTTTTCTGTCTTTTTAATTGTCGTCCTGGGTGTGGGCGTGGGTCGATTTTTTGTTAATTCAACAGGTTTAATTGGTTGTGAAGTCAACGGTGATTGTGTTGGTACTGTTTTTCTTGGTGATGTTGTTGGGGTTTGTCTGCTGGTTTGTTGTTTTTCTTGGCGTTGTTCCATAATTGAGTGTGTTGGTGTTGGTGTTGGTGTTGGCAACAAAGGGATTTTATTTGTTTTCTGAATTGTTCTTTCTTGTTTTTTCTGTACCAGATCGCACTTGGCAATCAAATGTTCGGGGCTGCCACATTTGTAGCATCTAGGCTTTTTGCCTTCTGCCATAACATATAGGCATTGCCCATTCTCCAAGTATATCTTGTCGGGTAGGCTCTCGATAGAGGCCCCCTCAATCTGGATGGTCACAACTACTGTTTTTCCACCCCAATTGTCGTTTAGGTACACGGCTGTTTCTAGAATATTGATCTTTTTCAAGTGGTAACAGATTGCCCCTGTTATCCATTGTTCGGCATCGGGGGGTACATTTCTGATAGTAATTCTACTCACCCTCTGGTTTTTATAATAAGGGACCATGATGATTTCATCATTTCCAGAGACTCAGTAGAGTGAGCTTTTGCCACTTCCTGGTTAGGGAAGCGGACCACTACTGTGTTAAACTGGGGACCCCAGTTTATATACTCTTTTTTCTTCATTATGTTTTTTAAACATTTCTCCACATCAGTTTTTGTAATCTGTTCATTTGGTTTTTTGTTTTTTCTAATAATTTATATACAATTGTCTTATTTTCTATTTCTTGTTTTATATGTTGAGGTGTATGCAGGACTAAATCTTGTCCACGGTTGTAAAGAGAGCTCTTGTTTCTATGAGCTCTTCATTTGTGAATGTAACAATCTCTTTTTCTGGCGAAGAATATCTGCGAAATTTACTGTTGTTGACTTTTTTGTATTAGCATCTCACTATTAGATAGTTCATTTTTATGTTGTTTCTTGTTGTTGCTGTTGTTTTTGTCATTTTCGTTTCAGTTTTATTTTTATCATTTATGTTGGTCGTGGTAGTGGTGGGGGTGGTGTGGTGGAGGTGGTGGTGGTAGCAGTTGTTGTCTCGTGGTGCTGTGTTGTGTGGTGGTGGGGGTGGTGACAGGGCTGTTAACGCACGTGGTTGCAGCGTTCCTTCACCGAATTTCACGTTGGCATTTTCCGTGCGAACGTTCTTTTTTTTCTGTCGTTTCCAGACTAGGAAAATGTTGTTCCAAAAAAGAACGCGACCAGCGTTCAACAATAAAATTTCTAGACATTTTCTAATGTCGAGAAGAAAATATAGAAATGAAATGGGGGTCGAAACTGCCCCTAGGGGCGAATTCCTCCCTTGGAAAAGCACTCAAATGAAAGTTGGTGCCTTACACACCTTATTTGCAAAAATCTACACAAAAATTGGCCTATAAATAGTCAAAATAAATGATTACCTTCGGAGCTGAAACGACATCACATCCGTCAATAGATAGAGAGATAGATTATAGATAGATAGAAGATAAGATAGATAGATAGATAGATAGATAGATAGATAGATAGATAGATAGATAGATAGATAGATAGATAGATAGATAGATAGATAGATAGATAGTAGATAGATAGATAGATAGAAGATATAGATAGATAGATAGATAGATAGATATAGATAGATAGATAGATAGATAGATAGAAGATAGATAGATAGATAGATAGATAGATAATAGATAGATAGATAGATAGATAGATAGATAGGATGATAGATAGATAGAGAAATAAGTGAAAGAGGCAAAAACATAACGGAGAAAGAGTAGCAGTTTGCATAAAATTATAAAAAACAAATGTTGCAATAACGTCCTGAAGAAATGGAGTCAAAGAGAGGCTAGACGGACACGAACGAAGACAAGAAAGAATTTAAGCATGAACAAAGAAATAAAATGGAGAATGTGTTGTTCTTTTTTTAGGGTTTTTCGTCAGTTTCTTTTTGCTTTTTTTTTTTTAGAACATTTTTGTTCTTTTGTCGTAAAATGAGAATGAAGGAGGCTAAGAAGGAAATATGTAAAACGGAATATAGACACAAACAGAAAGGTTAGGAAAATAATGAAAAATATTTAAAATGAAAAAAAATTCTGAGATAAAACAAAATCAAGTATTGTTTGGTAAAAGGAGTTATCTATTTTCTTTCTATGTGTGCGTTTGTGTTGTAGATTTATGTTTATTCTTGACAAAAAATGTATTTATTTGCTTTTATTTATTTTGCTTCATGTATTATTGATTCGTTTTTCATGAATTACTCGGAGATTTTAAATAAATAAAAAAAAAATAAAGTAAGAAATTCAAATAATATAAAATGAATTTTTTTAATGGAAAGAAAAAGGGGGATAAAAATAGAGTAAAAATGGAGGAGAAAAAGTTAAATAGATTTTTTTTTTTAAATATCTAATATATAAATAATCAAAAATTGAAATTCTACATCTTTCAAGGGAATTTGTATGTGCTAATACGTACTCTTTGTATGTTTCTCAGTAATATAACGTATGAGAGATTCTATATGTGTGTATACATGCAAATATACATATACATACATATTTACATATACGCATATATATATAAATACATACAAATATTTTATAAGTGTGTATATAAATATATACATATGTATGTGTGTGCGTGAATGTATATATAGATAGATAGATATACATATATATATATATATGTATATTAATGTGCATATGTATGCATATATGTGTATCTTTGTTTCATATATGCATATGCATGCATATGTGTTTGTATGCAAATGTTTATTTTATAATGGGCAGAGCACATCGTACAAAGGAGACAGTTAAGAAAAATTTTTCGAAGTCGATGAATTATTGGAACTTTTCAAATGAATTGTTTGTGAAAAGATGGAAGTCAAAAAGACTCGTCAACCATTATGACACTATGACATAGCACCAATTGCGAATATCGCCAGCATGCCTAAATGTGGTGTGGGAATAGTACTAAAGATATGGTTAAAAACATTGAAGAACGGGCAGATGGAAAAGATCGTGTGTA
>NW_021833611.1:22500-25000 GCF_006345805.1 Octopus sinensis | reverse complement strand
GATGTGAGGTTGCACCACCAGCTACGATTCATAGACGGCGAACGTGTGTGGATTCCGTTTGTTAGGCACATTTTTCTGCACCTTGTCATCTTGACTGAGCTCCATCCTTGGATAAAGGAAAGATCGAGACTGAGCACCTGGGATTTAAGTGCGGGGGACAAACACAGATACAACGACACACAGATATAGATATACTAGCAGTATCGCCCGGCGTTGCTCGGGTTTCTAAGGGAAATAACTATAGAAGCATTTTTAGAGAGTTATAGCCAAAAAACAGCAAAAAAATGCATTAAAAATGGAAAAAAATGATGGTAAATTTTTTTTTAAATCGTAGACTCATCGTAGACGCGCGCTAATACCCAGAAGGGCTCGATATGAATCACGACTATAAGATACCCGGTTTTGGCTACACTGCACCGCAAAATGTGGGAGTAGTTCGGAATCTAAATCGTAGGAGACATACACTCACACAACTTCACTTTTATATATAAAGATATACATATTTAGAAATACGATGGGCTTCATTTGATAGTTTCCGTCTATACCAAATCCACTCACGAGACATTGGTCGGCACGAGGCTATAGTAGAAGACCCTTGCCCAAAGTGCCACTCTGTGGAACATTATAATATATATATATACATATATATATATATATATATATATATATATATATAATATATTATGCATGTCTATGTCTGTTTACACACACACACACACACACACATTCACACGTGCACACACACGAAGCAATTCTGTTCTTGAGCAAGACAGTGTATTTCGGGGTTCTTCGGTGTACTCAGCTGGCAAACATGAGTAGTACTTCTAATACAAAGGGCCAGCTTTGTCATATTCTGTCTCCACGAAACTACGTTATGGTACGTGTGCCAGAGGAGTACACAGCCACTGGCACCTTAATTTATGAGCAGGCTGCAGATCGAACCACTTGGAACCCATCGTCGTAACCTATGGAGTATATATAAAAATATATATATATATATATATATATATATATATAATAAAAGAAATGAAGAAAATGCTGACAAAATAATTTAAGTAATTTAAGTATTATTTTTGCAGCATTTTCTTCATTTCCTTTTTTATATATCACAACTCGTGTTCCACATCTCCTTTTTAAATATATATATATATTTATCTTCTACTACCCACAAGGAGCTAAACATAGAGGGAACAAACAAGGACAGACAAAGGGATTAACTCGATTACATCGACCCCAGTGTGTAACTGGTACTTAATTTATCAACCCCGAAAGGATGAAAGGCAAAGTCGACCTCGGCGGAATTTGAACTCAGAACGTAGCGGCGGACGAAATACGGCTACGCATTTCGCCCGGCGTGCTAACCATTCTGCCAGCATATATAAAGTGTATGACTCTCTTGTATTATTCTACTATTTTTCGTTCTATCCTCAAAATTCAAATCCCCACACATTCCTTTCCATTATAAAAAAAAAAACTCTCCTTTTTCTCTCGTACACTTTGTTGGCACACTATGCGCGCATGCACGCATAAATATCTTTATATATAAAAGTGAAGTTGTGTGTCTGTCTCCTACGATTTAGATTCCTAACTACTCCCACATTTTGCGGTGCAGTTTAACCAAAACCGGGTATCTTATAGTCGTAATTCATATCGAGCCGTTCTGGGTATTAGCGCGCGTCTACGATGAGTCTACGATTTAAAAGATAATTTACCATCATTTTTTTCCATTTTAATGCATTTTTTTGCTATTATATAAGGGAAGTAACTCTCTAAAAATGTCTACGATGAGTCAACGATCTAAAAAAAAATTTACCATCATTTGTTTTCCATTTTTAATGCATTTTTTTGGTTATTTTTTGGCTATAACTCTCTAAAAATGCTTATATAGTTATTTCCCTTAGAAACCCGAGCAACGCCGGGGGATACTGCTAGTGAAAAATAAAATTGTCACCAATTGTCACTGAGGTTGCCGAGTAAAACCTGTATTGCTAAAAATAAGAGTTAAAAACATTTATAGCCGCAAGAAAGCAAACTTTCGTAGACTACCAGAGGAGATAACCACCCCACAACGACGCCTATTTATGACTATACGAGACTAGTTTCGCTTGAAAATTACAAGCTCATCTGTAGTGAGCTCAACTGGTTAAATCCTGACTGTCAGTATATATATGTATATGTATACACACACACACACACACACACATATATATATATATGTCATGGCGGCGAGCTGGCAGAAACGTTAGCACGCCGGGTGAAATGCGTATAGCGATTCGTCTGTCGTTACGTTCTGAGTTCAAATTCCGCCGAGGTCGACTTTGCCTTTCATCCTTTCGGGTTCGATGAATTAAGTACCAGTTACGCACTGGGGTCGATGTAATCGACTTAATCCCTTTGTCTGTCCTTGTTTGTCTCCTCTGTGTTTAGCCCCTTGTGGGTAGTAAAGAAATATATATATATATATATATATATATATAAGTGAACCCCAAGAATTATTCTT
>NW_021833611.1:0-15000 GCF_006345805.1 Octopus sinensis | reverse complement strand
CACACCTGTTCACCGTTGTCTATGAAGCGCCGGAGATGTAGTCTCAGCGCATGTCTGCGCATCATCAACCACGGCATGCCCAGCCCTCTATTTAGCGGGTGTTGACCGCAAATGGATCGCCTAACCATCGGAACGTTTCCCTTCCACAGGAAGCGAAAAAAGTATACGTTCCAGTTTGGTGATGGTAGGGTCAGGATGAGGCACGACGGTCAGACGATACTCGATGACGGATGCGATGTACGCGTTCGCCACCTCCGCCAGACCTTTTAGGGATAGCTTTCTCTCAGCCCATTTCTGGGTGAGAGTAGCCACCCTAGTCGTTATCTTGCCCCAGTTCTTCTCCATTTGGAGGTCCGGACCGAACCAGACCCCGAGCAATTTAACCGGTCCGTCCGTCCAGCGTCCCACGATGGAGACGCTGTTGGACGGCATGGGCCTGCTTCTCCAGGTGCCGAGCCGCAAGCCCCACTTGACTTTTCCCGGTCAATTTTGCTCCCGACCGCTTCGTATTCTTTTAGTGTCTCGCCGACCAGCTCGATTGCTCGTAGCTCGACACTATGACGGTGACGTCATCCGGTATGCAGACACGCTCCTCCCGCATCCCAGCTCCCGTGGGATGCCCTTCAGCGTCGCCAGTTTCCGCAGTAGTGGCTCAAGAGTCAATACATACAGCAGCGATGAGAGGGGCATCCCTGACGAACCGAACGCATGATGTTAAAAGGTCTGGATAGATGACCATTTACGCGAACTACTGAGCGGATGCCGCTGTATAAGGCAGCGATTCAACCGCGGAAAACTGGACCGAAACCAGCCGCTTTAAGGACAGCCTCCAAGTAGTGATGGTCTACCCTATCGAAGGCTTTTGATTGATCCAAATTGATCAGCGCCCCACCCATGCCAGAATTCTTGACTACCATGTCTATGATGTAGCGTATCAGATGGAGGATGTCATGAATACTTCTACCCGGCACGACGCATGTTTTCGCCTTGTCGACTAGTTTTTTTATGACAAGCTCCAACCTCTCGGCTAACACCTTGGCCAAAGGTGTTGAGCAGAGTGATGGGCCTGAAATTATCTATGATGTCCCCCTTTTTGGGTCTTTCTTAATCAGTGCCACTGCTCCTCGCTTTACAAAAGCAGGGATACTCCCGTGTTGCTACCAGTTACAGTAGATAGCTGCCAAGACACCTCCAAACAAGTCTGGCATATGGCAATAAAGTTCGTAGGGCAGACCATCCAAGCCTGGTGACTTGTCTCTCGCGCAGCCTGTCATCGCATCCTGTACGTCCGCAGCTGTGATAGGCCTTTCACAAGACTCCACCTCTCTTGCTGAGAGTCGTGGAAAGGCATGCAGGTAGGCACTAAAGTCTACTCTGCGTTCTGACCCACCACTTGTCCCAAACAGTTGGGTGAAGTGTTGTTGAAAAGCCCCACACATCCTTTTAGGCTCGAGCAATTCGCGCCCCTGTTTCAGCTGTAAGAGACTTGATGGTGGCTCTGTTGCCTTCGGCGTCTCCACCACTCGGGCCTCTTGGGCGACTCTAACTCCTTCGTTCCTCAGAGCACGCATCCTAGCTCTGACAACGCATCCTTCGTGTTTGGCGTTGAAGTGTTGGCCGAGGACAACCTCACTGCCAGTACGTTGGACGCGATGCCAGTTCTAAGTGCCTCTTCTAAAACCTTAACTAAGTCTCCCTGTATTCTATTTCAGTCTAATGCTAGGGCTTTACTGTACCTGACTGATTCTGCTTTAATTGCTTTTTTTAGGGCATACCACCATCTGTTGTTGATGATGGTACCGTCAAAGCTCTCTTAACTAATGTGCTGATCCGGTTCCTGTAAACCTGTCGTGCTGTAAAAGACGCGTTCAGCTTTCAGTAACCAGGACCCTGCCTATGTATCTTATCTAAGTCAAGTGTACAAGTCACAAACTTGTGATCTGTGCAACTGACTATATGAAATTGTGGACAACCTATACTATTTTTATCTATTGTCCTATAGAATACTCTATCTAAGTACGATCTGGACGACCCGATGCGGTTACTCCATGTCCACATTGGCACATTCGGGTGGTCCAGTCGGTACCTGTCAGACAGTTGGAAACGTCTGAGCAGGTCTTTGAGGCATTTGCATCCCTTCTATATTGCTATCTCTGCCTACGTAGTCTAGATGCGTGTCCAGGTGGCATTCCAATCCCCACTAAAAGTAAAGGACGAGAACGTTCCCAGAAAGACCCTCGACGTCGCGAAAAGAAATCTGGTCGGCCTGTTAAGGACGGTGCATAAACTGTTATCAATCGAAAAGCAACACTATTGCTGCCATCGACATCAAAACGACCAGCCTACCCTCCGGGTCTAAGAAATTGCTCTTACTTTGAGGTCCAGACTCTTCCGGAGAAGCACCGCGGGTGCCACCTACGCCCATTCGCGGTAGACACGGAGAAAAATAAATGTTGAAATGTGTGCCGAACATGTGCTGGAGTGCCCGCGAGCTGTGGAGTCTGGTCTCACTGATGGCTATGATATGCAGATTTAGTGACATGATATCGTTTAACAGGTAGCCTTGTTTCCAAGGCGACCCCAAGCCACGTACATTTATACTGCTTATTTTGAGCATGTTCCTATAAAAAATTGTGTTTTACACACGAAAAGAAAGTGCGAAAAAAAGAAAGAGAGAGAGTAAAGGTTACTTGTTGTCCGAAAGTCTTTTGTTTTTCACCTCACAGTCTTAGCCCATGAGGTTTTTAAAAAGTTTCTTTGATAAGTATTTTTGAAATCTCCCTACTGCATCAGGGTAGAGAGATTTCAGGGTGCTGTGTGTGTTCTGTGTTACGTGTATTATTTTAATGTGTGTTGTGGTGATGTTGTGCGTGGGGTGGTTATTTGTTTTTATGTCGTTTTTCAGTTATGTTGGTGTTTGACCTAATGTATTCCATTAGTCGTGGTTGCTTGTGTTTATGGCTGTCAACATTGTTGGGGGGTTTGATGATGGTGTGTTGTGTTGATGTGTTCGTTTTCTGTGGATGTTTTTGTTTCGGAAGTGATGAATTCCTGTTTGTTTGTTATCTTTTCTATTCTTTTTTCCCCATTTTTCTCCTCCTCTCCTGTGGCTATTTGCCAAATCCTCTGTGTCTTCTTCATCTAATGACAAGTCAAAGGAATCAGAGAGTGGGAGGGAAAAAGTATATTGGGTCTATTTAGACTGTTGATTTTGTTGTTGGTGTTGGTTGGTGAGCGTTAGGTGTGGGTGTGGTGTATGGGGTTTGGTAGGTGGGGTGGTGGGTTTTGTGTTTGAGTGATTGTAGGTATTGTTGTGTTGTTGGGGTGTCAGGTTTTGTGTGAATTTGGAGTAGTAATTGTTTCTTCCTTTTCGATGCTTGTTTTTGTTTTTCGATGTTTTTTTTTTCTTGGTTTGAGAGTTGGTTTATTCTGGTTGTTGTTGTTGATGTGTTCTGTCCTTGGTTGCAGTGGTGGTATTGTTTGGTTGGGTAGGTTTGTTTTTTGTTGATTTTCTGTGATTAGTCCTTTTATTGTTTGTGCAAACTGTGGTGTGGGTAGTAAAGCTGGCTTTTTTGTTTTATCCGGCTGCTGTTGTTGCTGTTGTTTTCTTGCGGCAGATTTGCAATCTTTTTTTTAGATGTTGCTCACTGCCGCGTATGTAGCAACGTGGTCTTCTGCCCTCGACGACCACATACAACTTGTGGTCTTCTGATATATATATCTGGGTGGGTATTTTCTTGATATCATCTTGGTTGATGTGTAGTAGCAATTCTACTCTTTTTCCCACCCAGTTTTTGTGTTCCGTGACCGTAGTGTGTAAAATTGTGAAATCTTCCATTTCCACACATATGGCCGTTGCTAGCCATAGATTGTTCGCTATTTTTGGGACATTGTTTAAAGTGACCTTAGTCACTCTCTGTCCACGATAGCTTGGTATTAATGTGAGTTCATCCGAATGAAGAGTTAGCGTTGAGAAACGTTTTGCTAACTCTTCAGCGTGGAAAACCACTTGTATATGCGCGAACTTGTTCCACCAGGTCACATATTCTTTGAAGTTCCAGATGGGTTGCAAGCATTTTTCGATTTTGCTTGTTAGCCTTCTCTGGACTTTTTGTTTTCTTATTAATTATTTTATATATAATAGTTCTTTTTTTTTCATTTTCTAGCATTTGTTGTGGCATGTTTATTTTTACTTTGCCATCTTCCTTAGTTATTAAAACTTTGGTATCTTTTATCTGTTGTGCAGTAAAAAATACTGGTTTTTTTTCTTTTATCGCCTCGGCGAAATTTGTTGTTGTTTTGTTATTGTTGTTGCTGGTGGTGGTGATGTTGTTGTTGGCTGCAGTTGGTAAAATTGCTATATTTGGTGTCTGATGTTTGATTGTGAAAGTAGGAAGGGGTGGAAAATTACTTGCATAATTTGTTCCTGCGCTTGATCAGCTTTCGTCAATTCGTTTGGTGGTCACGATCTTTTGTTTATCTCCTTCAGTTCTTGGTGTTGGAGGAAACAAGGTCTGAACGGAATTGTTATTGTTGTTATTGTTGTTTTTGTTGTTGGTGTTGGCGGCGGTGTTAGTGGCAGAAGAGACAGCCGTGGCAGCAGATATCAAAATGGTGGCGCAATTGTTGCTATTCTTGTTGTCATTGTTGTTGTTGTTGTTGTTGGTAGTTGAGGTAGTGGATGAGGCGGGCCGTGGGTGCGGTGGTGGTGGTGGGGGGTGGTTGGTGGTGGTGGTGGCAGCAGTAGTAGTCTCGTTGTTGTTGTTAGTGGTGGTGGTGATGGTGGTGGTGGGGGACAGGGCTGTTACCGCAAGTGGTTGCAGCGTTTCACTTCCACGTCACTCAAGTTTGTCTTTGTCGAATGTGTGTGCGTGCATAAGTTCTTTTTTTCACCTAGCGTTTCAAGGCTACGAAAATGCTGGCCCATAAAGGAATTTGACCAGCATTCTACAATAAAATTTCTCGGCATTTTTTAATGTCGAGAAGAAAAATATACAATATAATTAGGGGTGAAACGGCCCCTAGGGGTGAAACTGTTATGTTAAAAACTGTCGTTCAAACCGAAAAGATCCCAACACAAATAATTAAAATCAAAAAGGCTGTAAATACCTGTCGTCCGCGGAAACCTGGGCTATAATGAGGACGTGACAGGTGAACTGCGATATGGCGAGAGACTACGGTATATGTCCGCGCGTGCGTGTGTGTGTGTGTGTGTGTGCGTGTGTGTGTGCGTGTGTGTGTGTATGTATGCTCGTGTGTGTGTGTATGTATGCTCGTGTGTGTGTGTATGTATCTATATATAAATATACACATACATAAATGCATATATGTATATATATAGATGTATATATATATATAGATGCATATATATATAGATGTACATGTAATATGTACACATGTATATACACATATATACATGCACTAGCACTATGACCCGGCAACGAAGGGTCTTTAATGCTAGTATATATATAGATAGATAGATAGATAGATAGATAGATAGATAGATAGATAGATAGATAGATAGATATATGCCTGTATGTCTGTGTGCATATTACATCAATTAATCTCTATATATATAAAAGTGAGAATGTGTGTCTGTCTGTGTGTTTCCCTAAAACTTGAGAACTAAACAACCAATTTCATTCAAATTTTACACATGTCTTACTTAGGGTCCATGTAGTTTCATGGGCAAAAAAACTGTTCAACTTCTTGCCTAGAGCGAGCCCAAAGCAATATCATATGTTCTCCGCCGGTTCTATTTCAGTATTACGTGTTAAAAGTGAAACAAAAACATTTCTCAATTTTATGTCAGATGCTTTCACTTCAACAATAAAAATAATAATAACAATTGAAGTATATGTAGTAGTAATAATTAAAAAATCAAACTAAAGTATAATATAATCGTAACATAACAAAAGTAAAAATAGCAATTGGTATAAAATTGCATCAATGACTTGAACTTGAATAAGTGGTTTCACATGAATGGGAATAAAATTAGCGTGCAGAAATGGAATAGTCCAGATGGAGCTGTGCTTTTACATTAGATTATCAGCTAATTAGCTAGCATTAAGTATCTATATGAAGTTTGGCTGTATGTAATGTCTGTTTTCTTGAACAGCCGGGCCTGTTGGTTTATTTCTTATACATAAAGGACTAAAGCTTCTACTGCTTACTGCTTACTGCTTTCTGACCCATCGTAAGGTTTGTTGTTATTATTATTACTGTTTAACTATTGTTATCACACGTTTCTTCTTGTTCCTCGTAAAAGAAACATTGTTGTGTTTGCATTTGTTAAATAACTGTAACTGTACCCTCCCCCCTTTGGGAGGAGCTTTGGTTATTGTTTATTTAAAATTGAATTGTGGTGCCTGTTTGGGGAAATTGACAATATTTCACTATTTACGCCGAATTTACGCGAAGCATTTTTGTTAAAATGCCTTTAATAGAAGAAAGTCCAAAAATGAATTTCGCTGCAGCCGTCGGCGGGCGCGAAACTTATTGAAATTAAAATGGAAGAAATACAGATTGATCACCGACAAAGACGGTGAAAACTAGGATAAACACCACCAACGAAATAAAAATAAATTAAAGAAGACTATTGTCTATAAAGTATACAATATAGAGAGAAAAAAAAGATTGAACACCTGGAGGAAAGCACCATATAAAAGTGTCTTGGTGTGACTGTGAAGAATATCTAACCAGAGGCGGTAAATTCGCCACAATAGAAGCAAAGTTCGAGTCAACGGAGCGTGCGAGGGAGTACTCGACTCGAACCTTGCAAAGTGGAAGTATTTTATTTTTAGCTTTATATCTGGGACGTAGGACGTCCCGGATAAAAATTTAAAATATCCCCCTGAAGTAGAGGTAGGCTGGATTGTAGCCACACTTCTATACAAGAGGGAGGACAAGATACAATTGATCGAAATTGCAAGAGACGAGCCTACAATTCCAGTCTGTTATATATTTTGAGTATTGTTATCACTAGCGATATCAAGATATAACTTTGTATTTTGTATTTTATGTGTAGATGTGTATATATAGAAGTACATGTAATATGTACATATATATATATACACATATATTACATGCAATAGCACTATGACCGGCAACGACGGGTCAAATGCTAGTACTTTATAATCTGAGAGCTTGCCGAGAAGTACTGTTTTGAGTGTATAACTGCGTAAACATTCATCTATCTATCATGCATACATACATGCGTACAATATATATTTATATATATATATTATATATATATATATATTATATATATATAATATATATATATATATATATATATATATATATATATATACATATATGTGTATGTGTGTGTGTGTTTATTCTCTCACTTTTTATTTTCATTCTTTTGTTCTCTGTTTATTTCCTGCGTTCTTTTCTGTTGAAGAGCATATGCTCGAAACATAAAAGACTTTCTGACTTTCCTGTGCGTCAAACTAAGACACCTGCTCCTTGTTTCTATTACCTATCTTCGTCATTTGTTTTTCTGTAAATTTCAACTATATATACGCATATCCATGTATATATATATATATATATGTGGTGTGTGTGTGTGTTGTGTGTGTGGTGTGTGTGTGGTTGTGTGTGTGTGTGTGGTGTGTGTGTGGTGTGTGTGTGTGGTGTGTGTATGCCTATATATATATATATATAATAATATATTATACGGTCATACTGCAATACACTAACCTGCTTGGGTTTTTCCTCTGCTTCCCAATCGAATTCAGTTCCGAAAATAAAAACCTTGAGGAGTTAATGCCCATTGAAGTAAATAATTGAGAAAAGCTTCCACTACTTCATATTTCTTTTCTCTTCACTTAGATACAGTGTCTTCTGTTGCTATCAACGTGGTCTTCCCTTCAAGTTCCTTTCTCCAAGTCTATCGATGGTGTCAGCTGTCAGTGCTTTCGTTTAGATAGATAGATAGATAGATAGATGCATGCTGTCACAGTTATACATTCAAAAATGGTAGTTCATGGCCAAGCTGTCAGACTATTATATATTAATTGATGTAATATACAATTAATATACGTAATTCATGTTTCATAGAGGAAAAATGCGAAAAGAGAGAGAGGAAGACCCATCCATCAGCTGTCTTCAATATTATTCTGGATTCACGCAGGGATATTCACGAACCTGTGTGTTCATAGCATTGCTTTCCATCATTTGGTGTCATTAGATAAACTGTTGCATCAGATGTATGGGAGAAATATGTAAGTGTTGTATTTATTCAATCACAATGCAATAATTTCAGTTCAAAACATTACTAACAAAAGTGGCTGCTATGTATTTTCTAGAGAAGTGGTAGATAGATAGAGATAGATAGATAGATAGATAGATAGATAGATAGATAGATAGATAGATAGATAGATAGATAGATAGATAGATAGATAGATAGATAGATAGATAGATGTCATTTCTTGTCATTGCATCTGATGTATGGAAACATTATGGAAGTGATGGGTTTATTTAAGTACGATGCCATAAATTCAATTCAAAACAACACTGACAAAATTGGCTGCTATCTATTTTCTATGTAAGTGGTAGATAGATAGATAGATAAGTTTCTTTATTGGCCACACAGGGCTGCACACAGATGGGACAAGTTACAAGGTAGAGCTTTTCTTTTGGGGGAGAAAAAAAATAGATGGCGTAGGTTTTCGATCAAAGGGGATCGTGAAAGGGAAAAGAGAACAAAAAAAAGAAAAACAGAAAAAAAAAGGAAAAAAAAGGGAAAAGGACCAAAAGAAAAGAAAAAAGGAAAAGAGAAAAAAAAAGAGGAAAAAAAGGGGAGAGAAAAAAATGATCAATGGGGATCGTGTATCACAGTGTCATGATGTACGGTGTAAAGGAGAAAGCAGATAAGGTTTATCTGTGGGAAGAAAAGCCTACGAAAAAGACCACTGTAACCTCGGTCAATATTGTTGTATGTTACCACATTTGTTTGCAAGTGGGTAACCGTCTGTTTTAAATTTCTGGGTTCATAGGATTATGCTCAAGGTGGCTTCGTCATTCATACGCGCCATCCTTGCTACATTCACCCATCTTTTTTTAAAACATTCGCTAGACAAAACTTGCCTCTCTACTCTCACTTTCCTCTTCAAGTGATACTTGAAGAAGTTGATGTGAAGTTGACCAGAGAGGAAAGTGTTTGTCTCCAATCCTTTCAGACGCGTCCACCAGATACATTCTTTCGCCATAGCCACAAGGATGATGAAAATAGCTCTTCCTTACCGTTTGAAGGAAGGAGGCGTGACAATATTGACGATAGACTCAGCTGATAAACCGACTCGTCACACACGTGACAGCAGTCGTTCGACATAAGCTCACAGGTCGGAAATTGTTGGACACTGCACGAGTGCGTGCAGAACGGTTTCGTCGCTCTGACCGCATCTCGGGCAGGTCGGCCCCGTGCTTCTCGAGCCGTGTCTCTAGAGCTTATCCCGAACGTGTAGCGCTTCTCGAAAGCACCGCCAGGCCAGGGATCTCTGGAAGTTGTCCATGGGCCCTGACCCGAAAGTCCTCCTGAACAGGCTGGTCAGGTATTCCTCGTCGACGTCCAGGTTCGCCCCGAGCTCGTCGTCGTACCTACCCTCCACTAATCCCCTATAGAATGCTTTGGCTGTGATGGAGTCACTAAGGTTGACCCAGGACGCCAGAGTTGCTTGAGAGCAACGCGACACTCGCGGTCGCGGGTCCATTCGCCCTTCCTCGGCCTCTTTTGATCCACGACTGCAGTTCGGTCATGGAGACGAGCTGCGGGAAAGCGTGCCTCACAAACGGCGACCACACTGTTCACCATCGTCTACATAGAGCCTGAGATGTCGCAGTCCCAGCGCGTGGCTGCGCATCATCAACCATGGCATGCCCAGTCCTCCTTTTAACGGGTGATGACAGCAAATGGATCGCCTGACCATCGGGACGCATCCTTTCCACAAGAAGCGAAAGAGAATGCGTTCTAGTTTGGTGATGGTCGGGTCGGGACAAGGCACGACGGTCAGGCGGTTGTAGATGACGGACGCGATGTACGTGTTCGCCACCTCCGCCCGACCTTTTAGGGACAGTTTCCTCTCAGCCCATTGCCGGGTGAGAGTGACCATCCTACTCGTTATCTCGTTCCAGTTCTTCTCCACTTGGAGGTCCGGACCGAACCAGACCCCGAGCAACTCGACCGGACCGTCCGTCCAGCGTCCCACAACGGAGGCGCTGGTGGACGGCATGGGCTTGCTTCTCCAGGTGCTTAGTCGCAAGCCCACTGACTTTTCCCGGTTGATTTTCGCTCCTGTCACCGCTTAGCAGTTTTTCAGTATCTCGCCGACCTGCTCGATGTGCTCGTGGCTAGACTCTATGACGGTGACGTCGTCCGCGTATGCAGACACGCTCGTCCCGCATCCCAGTTCTCGCGGGATGCCCCTCAAAGTTTCCAGCTTCCGCAATAGTGGCTCGAGAGTCAATACGTATAGAAGCAACGAGAGAGGGCATCCCTGACGGACCGAAAATGCGACGTCGAAAGGTCTCGATAGATGTCCATTTACGCGAATTACCGAACGGATGCCTCTGTACAAAGCGGCTATCCAGCCGCGGAAGACGGGACCGAAGCCAGCCGCTCTGAGGACTGCCTCCAAGTATCGATGGTCCACCCTATCGAAAACTTTCGATTGATCCAAGTTGATCAGCGCCCCACCAATGCCGGGTTCGTTAACTACCCTGTCTATGATGGAGCGCATCAGGTGGAGGTTGTCATGGATGGTCCGGCCTGGCACGACGCATGTTTGCGCCCTGTCGACCAGTTTCTCGATGACAAGAGCCAACCTCTTGGCTAGCACCTTAGCCAAAATTTTCAAGTCTGCATTAAGCAGAGTGATGGGCCTAAAGTTATCTATTACATTTCCCTTGTTTAGATCTTTCTTCAGCAGTGTTACGGCTCCTCGGCTCACAAAACCAGGAATGCTCCCGTTTTGCTGCCAGTTGCAGTACACCGCTGCCAAGAGATCTCCAAACAACTCTGGCATACAATTGTAAAGCCCGTATTGTTGACCATCCAAACCCTCGAGCATTCTGCCATCGCGTCCTGCACTTCTGCCGCCGTGATGGCACCTTCGCAGCACCTTGCCTCTCTTGTTGGAGGCGTGGTAGGCACTGAAGTCCACCCTACGTTCTTGCCCTCCACTCGTCCCGAACAGTCGGGCAAAATGCTGTTGAAAGGCCTCACACATTTTACTTGGCTCGAGCAATTCGCGCCCCTGTTCATCTACCAGAGACCGAATGGTGGCTTTGTTGCCCTTGTTGCGCCTCTGCCACCCGGGCCTCTCTCGCGGCTCCAACCCTTCGTTCCTTAGAGCACGCCTCCTAGCTGTGACAGCACCACCTTCGTGTTTGGCGTTGAAGTGTTGGTCGAGGGCCAACCTCGCCGCAAAACGTCGGATGCGATGCCGCTTCTAATTGCCTCTTCTAGCTTCTTAACTAGCTCACCCTCTACTCTATTCTATCTATGGCTAGTGCTTTGCTGTACCTAACCGCTTCTGCTTTTACTGCTCTCTTGAGGGCAAACCACCATTTGTTGTTGATGATGGCTCCGTCAAAGCTCTCTTTACTAGTGTGCTAATCCGGTTTCTGAAAACCTGTCTCGATGGGAAAGACGCGTTTAGTTTCCAGTATCCGGGACCCTGCCTAAGTGTTTACCTAAGTCTAGCGTACATGTCACAAGTTGTGATCCGTGTAGCTGACTATGTGGAATTGTGGACATCCTATGCTATCTCTATCTACTGTCCTACACAGTATCCTATCTAGATACGATCTCGACGTCCCGATGCGGTTGCTCCATGTCCACGTTGGCGCATTCGGGTGGTCTAGTCGGAAACTGTCAGACAGTTGAAAGCGTCTGAGCAGGTCTCTGAGGCATCTGCATCCCCGTCTATTCCTATCTCTACCCACGTAGTTTACTTGCGTGTCCAAGGTAGCATTCCAATCCCCCAGTAAGAGTAAAGGACGAGACGTTCCCTAGAATACTTCAAGACGTTGAAAGAAATCCACCCGACTTGTTAAGGGCGGTGCGTAGACTGATACGAGTCGAAAAGCGCACCCATTGCTGCCGTCGACATCCAGGACGACTAATCTACCCTCCGGGTCAGATAGATAGTTAGATAGATAGATATATAGATAGATAGATAGATAGATAGATAGATAGATAGATAGATAGATAGATATATGATAGATAGATAGATAGATAGATAGATAAGATAGATAGATAGATAGAATAGATAGATAGATAGATAGATAGATAGATAGATAGATATACAGATAGATAGTTAGATAGATAGATAGATAGATAGATAGATAGATAGAGATAGATAGATAGTAGATAGATAGATAGATAGATAGATAGATAGATAGATAGATAGATAGATAGATAGATAGATAGATAACTTTTTATTGTAGCCACACAGGGCTAAACACAGAATAAAATGACGACGAAATACAATGTAGAATTTTTTCTTTCGAGGTGGGATGGGTGGGGCACAAAAAAAAAAATTTGATCAATAGGGATCTGTGGGTTGTGTGGTGTATAAAAAAGCAATATATATATATATATAGGTTCACAGTTAGGTGTAGCCTTGGAAAGAAAAACCTACAAAAAAGACCAAGGTCACCTCAGACAATTCGAAAAAGAACACATGAGTAAGTTGCCTTACTTCGCGTTGTCTCTTTTGGTTACAGATTTATGCTTAAAATAGTGTCGTCTTTCATACTGATCATTTTTGCCACTTTTACCCACTTTTTATTAAAACAATCGTTCGACAAAGCCTTCCTCTCTATTCTCATCCTCCTTTTCAAGTGGTACTTGAAAAAGTTGACGAGAGACTGAGCAGAGAGGAAGGTGTTTGTTTGCAGTCCTTTCAAACGCGTCTACCACACACATTCTTTCGCCATAGCCATCAGCGTAAGGAAAACCGTTTTCCCTTCCCGTTTAAAGGAAGGTGGTGGAACAACATTGACGATAGACTCGGCCGATAGGCGAGCCCGACCTACACGTGACAACAGCTGTTCGACAAAGGTCCACAGCTCTGAAATATCTGGACACTGCACGGATGCGTGCAGAACGGTTTCGTCGCTCTGACCGCATCTCGGGCAGGTCGGTCCGGTGATGGTTTTCGAACCGTGTCTGTAGCTCTTCTCTCGAACAGGTAGTGCGTCTCGATAGCACTGCCAAGCCAGGGATTTCTGGAAGTTATCCATAGGCCCCGGCCCGAACGTCGTCCTGAACAGGCGGTTAGGAATTCTTCGTCGACGCCCAGGTTTGCCCCGAGTGTGTCGTCGGACCTCCCCTCCACTAGTCCTCTATAGAACTTTAGTCGTTGTAAGTTGCACAAGTTTGACCCCGGTCGGCAGAGCTGCTGTAGAGCTTGGCGACACTCTCGGTGCCAATCGCCCAGTTTCGGTCTCTTTTTGATCCACGTTTGCAGTTCGGTCAGTGAGACGAGCTGCGGGAAGTCGCGCCTCACAAACGGCGCCCACACCTGTTCACCGTCGTCGATGAAGTTCCAGAGATGTCGCAGTCTCAGCGCATGCCTGCGCATCATCAACCACGGCATGCCCAGTCCTCCATTCAACGGATGTTGACAGCAAATGGACTTCCTCACCATCGGAACGCCACCCTTCCACAGGAAGCGGAAGGGTATGCGTTCCAGTTTGGTGATGGTGGCGTCGGGACAAGGTACGACGGTCAGGCGGTAATCGATGACGGATGCGATGTACGCGTTCGCCACCTCCGCCCGGCCTTTAGAGACAGCTTTCTCTCGGCCCATGTTGGCTGAGAGCGACCACTCTACTCGTGATCCCGTCCCAGTTCTTATCCATTTGGAGGTCCGGACTGAACCAGACCCCGAGCAATTTAACCGGTCCGTCCGTCCAGCGTCCCACTACTGAGCCGCAGTCGGACGGCATGGGCTGCTTCTCCAGGTGCCAAGTAGCAAACCCACTGACTTTCGCGTGTTAATCTTTGCCCGTCACCTTTCGTATTTTCTTAGTGTCTCGCCTATCATCTTGATGTGTTTGTCGCTCGACACTATGACGGTGGCATCGTCCGCATATGCCGACACGCTTGTCCCGCAACCCAGTTCCCGTGGGATGCCCCTCAGTGTCGCCAGCTTCCTCAGTAGCGGCTCGAGAGTCAATACATACAGAAGCGCCGACAGGGCACATCCCTGACGGACCGAACGCGTGATGCCAAACGGTTTCGACAGGTGACCGTTCACCCGAATCACCGATCGGATGCCGCTATACAAGGTAGCGTTCCAACCGCGGAAGACGGGGCCGAAGCTAGCCGCCCTGAGGACGGCCGCCAAGTACCGATGGTCGACCCTATCGAAGGCTTTAGACTGATCCAAATTTATCAGCGCTTCACCCATGCCAGGATCCTTAACTACCCTGTCACAATGTAGCGCATCAGATGGAGGTTATCATGTATGGTTCTGCCCGGCACGGCGCATGTTTGCGCCCTGTCGACCAGTTTACCAATGACAAGCGCCAACCTCTCGCTATTACTTTGGCCAAAATTTTCAAATCTGCGTTGAGCAGAGTGATGGGCCTGAAATTATATAAAATTCCCCTTGTTTGGGTCTTCTTCAGCAACGTACTGCACCTCGGCTCACGAAACCGGGGATTCTCCCGTTTTGTTGCCAGTTGCAGTAGACTGATACCAAGAGGTCGCCAAACAAGTCTGGCATTCGACAATACAGCTCGTAGGGTAAACCATCCAATCCAGGCGACTTATCCCTCGCGCAAGCCCGCCATCGCATCCAACACGTCAGCGGCTGTGTTGGGACTTTCACAACACTCCGCTCTCTTGCCGAGAGCCGCGGCAGGTCGGGTCAGGGCGATTCCGATTTTATTGCCATTTTCAGGGCGTACCACCAGCGGTTGTTAACGACGGCTCCCGTCAGCGCCCTCTTAATTAACTCGCTAATTCGGTTTCTGTAAACCTGT
>NW_021833610.1:0-56856 GCF_006345805.1 Octopus sinensis | reverse complement strand
TGGCACAAATGCATGAGCGGGCATGTGAAGACCTGGGCAACCACGTTAAAGGAGGACCTCTCTGAACTGTCAGGTACGCAGGTCAGGTGATCGGTCTGTGCAGATGGAACCATGAATGGCTCGCTATTTCCAGTGACCTCGCACAGGACTGTCAAGTGTGGCCTGCCATGGTTCGTGATGCCGTTAGGACCAGAGAAGAAGCCGGCTTAACCCGCCCTGGGTGAATGCCGTCACAAGTACAAGTAAGTATGTTGAATCCCAATGTAAGGCAACTCAAGCAAATATCTTCTAGTATGGCCCTGAGCCAACCAAAGCCGTGTAAACTGGTTTGGGAGATAGAAACTGATACAAGGGACCCTCAAATATGTACTGTGTGTGTGTGTGTGTGTGTTTGTACTCTTGTCTTGACATCATGTGATGGCTGTAAACGAGCATCCCCAGCATACAAGTGAGGTTGTTTGTTTCCTGTCTTCTGTGGAAACCACGTCTGGCCAGGGGGAATATTACCTTGCTTGGAAACAGATGAGGGTCAGCATCAGGAAGAGCATCAAGCTATAGAAAGTCTGCCTCAATAAACTAATCTCACCCATGCAAGCAGGGAACAATGAATGTGAAAACAAGGATGATGATGATGATGTTTAATTTATGGCTGTTGATAAAATATTCTTGTCTCACTCTGTGATTCCCTAACAAAGGATAATTATAATTATTTATCTGATACATTGTAAACATGACTATTGTTCATATTCTAATTAATATGAAGGTATAAAGTGTCCCCACACCCCACAAATAAACAGACATTGGAGAGTTATCAAATAGTTGGATCAGGTGATGAAAGTCATGGAGAGGGTCATAGCCCAAATAATTAGGGAGAGAGTTAGTTTAGACGAGATGCAGTTTGGGTTTGCGCCAGGGAGTAGCACCACTGACATTATATTTCTGGTAAGACAGCTGCGGGAAATAAACCTCTGTACCTAGCCAAAGATAAACCTCTGTACTTGGCCTTCATTGACATAAAGAAAGCTTTTGACAGAGTCCCCCAATCCCTTATCTGGAATGGTGCACAAGAGGCATCAGATGTGGTGTGCAAGAGAGAAGACTTCACTGTGGAGGGGACATGTGGAAGAGATAGACCCAAGGGACGAGGGACGAGGTGGTGAAGCATGATCCTCGAACATTGAGCTTCATGGAGGCTATGACTAGTGACTGAGACCTTTGGCAATATTCTGTGCTTAAGAAGAGCCATCAAGCCAAGTGAAATTGTAGTTGTGGCTTATGCCAGTGTTACACAAAATGTACCTTACAAACTTTGATCCACACAGAGATGATAAGTTGCTGAGACCTCTGGCAATTTACCATGCTTGAGAAGATTCATCAAACCAAATGAAATCGTAGACGATGCTGGTGTCACATAAAAAGCACCCATTTCACTCTTGGAGAGGTTGGCATATGGAAAGGCATCCAGCTGTAGAAACTGTGTCAAATCTGACTGGAACCTGGTGCAGCTCTCCAGCCTATCACTTTCAGTCAAGCCATCCAACCCATGCCAGCATGGAAAGTGGATGTTAAATGATGATGATGATGATGATTTACATTTTCTACTAATCATTCTTTAAAGAGAAATTTCTTGAAATAACTGTTTTATTTTCTTATGTCCAATAATGTCGAACCAAGAGTTATAGCGTTGGCTGGCTCTAAAGTATTTACGAGAGGCCATTTAGCACTGGAAGCCTTCTTCAACTGAATAACCAAGTTTCTTTCCTTGAACAGCTTAACCTGTTAGAAATTACTTATCACATGATTATCAGCCTCAGTCATGTGATGTGGTAAGCAGGTAAACTGTGTGAAGCAGACATCACTGCCATATGAGTGATATATACATGAAAGAAAAATTACAAGAAACGTTTTAAAATGCACCATATATACATACATACATATTTATATATATACTGATTAACCCTGGCTGTAAACACGATTCTCAGAGGATGAAAAATTTCAGATAAGAGATTTTAAGCTTTCAACTTGCTCCTCGTTTCATTGTATTTTTGCGAGTATTATCATCATAGACCCTTATTATTTTCTTCCTATTCTGTCTTTCCGTCTTACTGTTGATGTCTTTTCGTCTTAAACCCTAGGTCACACACTTCCGTAATTTGCAACATAGTCTTTCACTCATGAAAATTTATCACACGATCACACAGTCTTTCGTCTTTAATTTTGTCGCTCATCTTGTCTTTCTCCCTCACTTATCGGCTATCATTCTGTCTATTTAATTCCTACCCTATTTGCCTATCTACCTGTCGGCCTTTTCTGTCTCTTAATTCCTAGCCCATGGTTGCCAGTTCCTGGAGGTACCTAAGCCCTCCCACCCTTTCCACCTGTACCGAAAGTCCCTATCTCGTCTTCCTTTGCTTGTCTCCCATGAACTCCTAAAGGCCTTACACCAACACCACCCCTACTATATAAGGTAGTGATAATACAGTGCAAAACATGATAGTTTAGTGTAAGCAGGTTGAACTTATTAAGATCATTGTTTGCTTATGAATTCTGCCAAATGCGAGCTCTCTTTTCAGGTACATGACGCCACTAACCCCCGTCCCAGGGTCTCTAGGGCCCATACCTCCCACACCCTCAGGGTTGGCACTCTCAACGTCTGCACACTGAAAGGTAGGTCTGGTGAGATTGTTGAGATGCTTGAATGGAGATGCGTCGATATGTGCTGCATCCAAGAAGTAAGGTGGAGAGGAGGTTCTGCTAGGTTCCTCACAGGCAAAGAACACAGGTACAAGATTTTCTGGGCAAGGAACACTGACGGGGTTGGGGGTGTGGGTAAACTTCTTGTGGATAAATGGGCAGATAAAGTAACTGAGGTAGTCAGAGGATGCGACAGAATACTTAAGATTAGATTAATGCTTCATCATGGGTTAGCAACCATTATCTCAGCCTATGCCCCTCAGCCAGGGCTACCCGATGGACAGAAAGACCGATTTTATGACACCCTCTTGCAGATTACCGCATTGACGAATGACAGGAACCTTCTCTTTGTGGCTGGCGACTTCAATGGACATGTTGGACAACATGTCAGGAGCTTCCATGGTATACATGGAGGCTACGGTTTTGGCTCCTGCAATGAGGAGGGAACCAGGCTGCTGGAGTTCTGTGATGAAAATGATCTTATGGTTTGCAATACTAACTTCAGAAAACCTGCCAGCCACCTAGTCACCTACCGCTCTGGCAGACACACTAGTCAGATTGACTACATCCTCACCAGAAAAAGGGAAAGATGGCTGCTTATAAATGCCAAAACCTTCCCAGGTGAAAATGTACTCCACAATATAGACTAGTAGTTAGTGACTTCAGGATCAGGGCTAAATGGATGCCCAGAAGACAACCAGCAAGGAGAAGAAGGGTCTGGAGACTTAAAGATCCTGCAGATGGACAGAGATTTAGAGACATATTAATCGAAGCCTTTGACTAAATAGAAGGGGATGTAGCTTCACATGATATAGAAGACAACTGGAGGTTCCTACAGGACAACCTGCTAAGGGCCACCAACCAGATCTGTGGATGGTGCAAAGTCTAAGATTTTCAGTAATTTTATGGAATGGTTGGGTTTTACCCGTTACTAAATTAATGTTAACATCTAAATAATTAACATTATATTTCACATTATATATAGTAGTACTTAAAACATTTCTTTTGAAGAAATTATAAAGTTTCTTTTTATATAATTCTAATTTTCTATTAGTACAATTTTTTAAAATATACTAGTTTTTATTTTAATATAATATTTATGTTTAACTTTTTATCGTGTGATATATTAAATCTATAGATTTTATACATGGATATTAATATAACGAGTTTATATAATGGATTTTAGTGTATTTGTACTTTTTCAAACTTTTGATTGTATTTTCATGAATGAAATTAATTGAGTTGATTAATTAGATGTTTATCCTTTTAAAATCTAGATAGATTAACCAGAATCGTTGAACTTAGTAATTTAGTTTGCTTATCAATATTAGTTAGTTTTTGCTATTATTTTGACTTTGATCGTTTTTATTATTGTTAATGTAATTGACTGGTTTGGTAGAGGACTGGTGATTGTGATTGTACATCTTCATAGGGTATTGTTCTTTGGTTTGAATATTTTAGCACCTTTCTTTACTTTGGGGTTGATAGGTTTCTTACTTTCCATTAACATATTATTCTTGCTATTATATATATATATATTATATATATATATATATAATATATATATATATATGTTATACAATATATTATATTATTTATTGATATATAGAGGAATTTGTATTTGTAATACTAAATTGAAGTTAATTAGGTATTATATTATTTGATATTTAGTCTATTTTGTTATAGTTTGTAACATGAAATCTATAGATACTACACATGTATATTTATTATATTAGCTTATGTAAGGAGTTTGTCTATATTTGAAACATTTCTTATTTTGGTTACAATTTAATGACTTGTAATAGCTTTGTGTTTTTTATTTAATTTTATAGTATTTATTTATTGAAGTATTATTTTCTTTTTCAATTATGTATATTTAGAATTTTCATATATATACATATACATATAATCGAGGAGATAAGGTAATCGAGGTAGTCAGAGTAAGTGACAGAGTACTTAAGATTAGATTAGTGCTTCAACATAGGTCAGCTACCATCATTTCAGCATATGCCCCTCAACCAGGGCTACCGGAAGGACAGAAAGACCAATTCTACGACACCCTATTGCGGACTACCTCGTTGACAAATGACAGTGACCTTCTCTTTGTGGCAGGTGATTTCAATGGACATGTTGGACGGCATGTCGGGGGCTTCCATGGCGTTCATGGAGGCTACGGTTTTGGCTCTCGAAATGAGGAGGGAACCAGGCTGCTGGAGTTCTGCAATGCAAATGACCTTATGGTTTGCAATACCAACTTCAGGAAACCCACCTCTCACCTAGTCACCTACCGTTCTGGCAGACACTAGCCAGATTGACTACATCCTCACCAGAAAGAGGGAAAGAGGGCTGCTTATAAATGCCAAAACCTTTCCAGGCGAAGAATGTACTCCTCAACATAGATTAATAGTTAGCGACTTCAGGATCAGAGCTAAATGGTTGCCCAGAAGAAGACCAGCATGGAGGAGAAGGGTCTGGGAGCTTAAAGATCCTGCAAATGGACAGAGATTTAGAGACATACTACTCGAAGCCTTTGACGAAATAGAAGGGGATATACTTTCACTTAATGTGGAAGACAACTGGAGATTTCTATGGGACAATCTGCTGACAGCCACTGACCAGATCTGTGGATGGAGCAAAGTCCCATCTCGAACTAGAGTAACGTGGTGGTGGAACAATGTGGTTGACAGGGCTATTAGACAAAAGAAACAGGCTTGGAGGGACTGGAAGAACGGTGGTATCAGGGAATTGTATCAGACAGCAAGAAGGGAAGCTAGGAGACAGGTTTATTTAGCCAGAGGGGAAGCGGATAAGAAAAAATTTGCCAATGTTCTGCACCATGAGGATGAAAGACTTGAGGTATTTCGCGTTGCAAGACAGTGTGTGAGAGAGAATCGTGATGTGGTAGGAGAGAAATGTGTCTGCATGAATGATGGTTCACTTGCGCTAAATGAGGATGCAAAGAGAGAGGTTTGGAGATGCCACTATGAAAGGTTGCTGAATAAAGAAAATGAATGGGATAAAGAGAGTCTGCCGATTGTCAACCCAACAGAGGGACTAGCCATCCAAGTTAACAATTCTTTGGTAGTTAAGGCAATTAGAAGCATGAAGACAGGGAAAGCCCCAGGCCCATCAGGAATTACTGCAGAGATGCTCCAAATATCAGGCAGTGTCGGCTATAACCTAGTCACCCGTATAGTTAACCAGGTGATACACGAAGGAGTCATACTCAATGACTGGTGTAGCAGCATACTAGTCAACTGCTACAAAGGTAAAGGAGACGACCTAGGTACAAATAATTACAGAGGTATCAAGCTGTTGGATCAGGTAAGGAAGGTTACAGAGAGGGTCATAGCCCAACTTATTAAGGAGAGAGTCAACTTGGACGAGATGCAGTTTGGTTTCATGCCAGGGAAAAGCACCACTAATGCCATATTTCTGGTGAGACAGCTGCAGGAGAAATACCTAGCCAAAGATAAGCCCCTGTACCTGGCTTTCGTTGACATGGAGAAAGCCTTTGACAGGGCCCCCGATACCTTATCTGCTGGTCAATGAGGAAACTAGGGATAGATGAATGGCTGGTGAGGGCTGTGCAAGCCATGTACAGGGATGCCGTAAGTAAGGTTAGGGTTGGCAACATGTACACAGAAGAATTCAAAGTAGAGGTTGGGGTCCACCAGGGTTCAGTACTCAGCCCCCTCCTATTTATCATAGTCCTCCAGGCAATTACGGAGGAATTCAAGACAGGTTGCCCCTGGAAGCTCTTCTATGCTGACGATCTTGCTCTAATTGCTGAGTCACTATCAGAACTGGAGAAGTTCCAGGTGTGGAAGGAGGGTTTAGAATCGAGGGGCCTTAGAGTCAATCTAGCTAAAACCAAAGTCCTAATAAGTAGGAAGGTAGACAAATCACAAATGTCTTCAGGGAGATGGCCCTGCTCAATCTGTAGAAAAGGTGTAGGTAGAAACTCTATAAGATGTACCCAGTGTAAGCTATGGACACATAAGAGGTGCAGCAATGTCAAAGGAAGGCTAACTGGGAAGATAGTTTTTGTATGTGGCAGATGCTCAGGAGCAATAAACTCTGAAAATCTGCAGAAAACAACTTCCGTTACTTTCCAGGGGGAAAACCTAGAAGTAGTTGATAGCTTCCGTTATCTAGGTGACCATGTCAGTAGTGGGGGTGGGTGCGTTGAAAGTGTAACTGCTAGAGTAAGAATAGCCTGGGCAAAGTTTAGGGAGCTCTTACCTCTGCTGGTGACTAAAGGGCTCTCGCTCAGAGTAAAAGGCAGACTGTATGATGCATGTGTACGAACAGCCATGCTACATGGCAATGAAACATGGGCCGTGACTGCTGAGGACATGCGTAAGCTCGCGAGGAATGAAGCCAGTATGCTCCGATGGATGTGTAATGTCAGTGTGCATACTCGACAGAGCGTTAGTACCTTGAGAGAAATGTTGGACCTAAGAAGCATCAGTTGTGGTGTGCAAGAGAGACGATTGCGCTGGTATGGTCATGTGCCGAGAATGGATGAAGATAGGTGTGTGAAAAAGTGTCAATCCCTAGCAGTTGAGGGAACCCGTGGAAGGGGTAGACTCAGGAAAACCTGGGACGAGGTGGTGAAGCACGACCTTTGAACTTTAGGCCTCACTGAGGAAATGACCAGCGACCGAGACCTTTGGAAATATGCTGTGCAGCCCACTTATGCATGCCTTTCCTCCCTTCGACACACAAAGACCTGTTGAGGCAATCGAAGTTGATATCGAACCTCATCCGACGACAGGCTCCCATGCCAACCCCCCTTTGCTTGCGAAGACCTGTTGGGGCAAGTGAAATTAAAATCGAAATCGGAATCGAAATTGAATCAATCCTATGACTGGCACCCGGCAGATGCCAGGACCTCTGGACTGGTGGTATGTAAAAAGCACTATCCGAATCGTGGCCGATGCCAGCGCCGCCTCGACTTGCTTCCGTGCCGGTGGCACATAAAAAGCACCATCCAAATTGTGGCTGTATGCCAGTGCCACCTCGACGGGCTTCTGTGCCGGTGGCATGTAAAGTGTACCAATCCGACCGTGGCCGTTGCCAGCCTCGCCTGGCACCTGTGCAGGTGGCACGTAAAAAGCACCCACTACACTCACGGAGTGGTTGGCGTTAAGAAGGGCATCCAGCTGTAGAAACATTGCCAGATAAGACTGGAGCCTGGTGCAGCCTTCTGGCTTCCCACATCCCAGGTTGAACCATCCAACCCATGCTAGCATGGAGAATGGACGTTAAACGATGATGATGATACATATATATACATATACATATATATATATACATATATATATATATACATAGTATAGGAAAGAATGGAGCTGAACGAAGATTTAACAAAATTCCTTTATTTTATTTTCGACATATATTTCGAAGTCTGCAAAGTCCCTAATTCCGAATGAATAAGGAGTCCATTATGCAGCTTTCTCTTCAGGAAAATCCAGGAATTTGATTACCCAACAAAATGCACAAGTTTTTCGATGACTGCTCTCTAGGAGCTCATTAAGATAATGATAAATAATGTCTATTTATAGGGGTTGACGCCGGATTGGATGAAAGCAGGAGAAATTGTCCGTTGAAAAAGTTCAAGGGTTGAATCAAGGTAGGAGAAGGAAGGAATAGGAGAATTAAAGTGAGGGAATGTATTCTGTATGTCCACCCTGTGCTCGAAAAACAAAGAAACTTTTATTTACAAAATCTGGTTGGAACTTGAACATTTCATGTTGGAATGTTTGCATTCTGTTGGATAACAAGAGTGATTGGAGGCCTGAAAATATGCACTACACTTGTTGCTCGTGAGTTGAACCATTATAACATTGATATAGCTGCACTTTCAGAGGCTTGTATGGAAGGTGGTGGTCAACCTGAGGAAGTAGGAAGTGGATACACCTTCTTTTTTTGGAAGGAGGAGCACAGAGAGGCTGGTGTTGGCTTAGCAGTTCGATCTGATATCCTGAAGAAGTTGGAAGTGCTTCCTGTTCCTATAAATGAACGTCTAATGACTGTAAGATTGCACCTGAAAGGTGGGTGGTTTGCTACTCTAGTAAATGCCTAAGCACTTGCTTTGACAAGTTGCAATGAAGATAAAGCTATTTTTTATACCCAGCTGAGAGCCATACTTAGGAAAATCCTCAATTCTGAGTCATTCTATTGGGAGATTTCAAAGCCAGGGTTGGAACAGACCGGCAAACATGGAACTCTCTAGAGCATTTTGGAGTAGGGAAAATGAATAGCAATGGTCTCATGCTGCTGGAGCTTTGCGATAAACATGGACTTTACATCGCAAGCACTCACTTTTTGCACAAAGGAGATCACACAACAACGTGGATGCATCCAAGGTCTAAAGTTTGGCACCGATAGGATTATTTCATCACCTGCAAGCGTGACATCAATGACATTTGTAATGCCACGTCCTTTCATGAAATGGAATGCCTGACAGATCACAGTCTGGTGTGAGCAAAGTTTTGGATGATGATTAGAGTGAAAGAGAGAAGAGGACCATTCAGCATTCCTTGGCATCTGAATGTCCACAAGATATATAATGGTGTGATGTTGAGGAAAGAGCTTCAGACTCGCTTGTTCCAGCATTGAAAATACTGCAGCATGGGAAGGTTTTCGAGACCATATTCTTCAATGTGCTGCTGAAACACTGGAATATTCTACTGCCTGACACAGAGACTGGTTTCATGAAAATGATGCTGAAGTTCAGCGACTATTGGTGGTAAAGTGCCATACCTACAGTGTATTGTTACGCAGAGGACTTCCAGATGTTCAGTGAAATCTAGCACTTGCCCACTGTAGCAGTGTAAAATCACTACTGCAGCAGTCTCTCAGGAAGATGCAGAACACTTGGTGGGAGGATCTTGCTCGTGATGTTCAGGCTGATGCAAATGACAGCAAGAAGCTTTACCATCTTATGAAGCATGTTTATGGGCCTAAGAGCTCCACATCATCCCCTTTCCTTTCCAAGGAGTCTTCCACTCTATTTACTAAATCAACAGAAATCACAGGTTGCTGGATCAAACACTTCTCTGAACTCCTAAACCATGAGTCAGTTGTGGATGTAACAGTGATTGATACTATGCAAGAAAGACCCATCATTGGCTCCTTAAATTCCACACCCTCAATAGTTGAAGTAATGACATCAATAAGTAAACTGAATCTTGGTAGGGCACCTGGAAAGGATGGAATTTGTGCTGAGGTCTTGCGATTTGGTGGTGATTACATCACACAGTCCCTTCATGAACTTATTAGTGCAGTCTGGAGGGATGGTGCAATGCCTAAGGACTGGAAGGCATGCGATTATTCTTCCTCTCTATATAGTAAAAGGAACCAGAACAATGTGTGATTACTACAGAGGTTTTGCTCTGCTATGAGCTGCTGGCAAGGTTCTGGCAAATATTCTTCTTACCCGCCTGAATGGGTGTCTCGTAAATGATGTCCTATCTGAATCTCAATGTGGCTTCTGATCTGGTAGAGGGACAATGGATATGATTTTTACAGCACTACAGATGCAGGAGGAGTGCTATGAGCAGAATATGGATCTTCTCCAGGTATCCATTGATTTAACAAAGGCCTTTGATACTGTGAATAGGGCTTTTCTATTGAAAATACTTGGCAAACTTGGATGTCTAGATCACTTTGTATCTATAATTAAATAATTTCATGATGGGATGAAGGCTTGGGTCAATGTTGGTGCTGACATGGTGGGACCCCTTCCTGTAGAGAATGGTGTCAAGCAGGGTGACATCCTTGCCCCAACTGAAACGTTTTCCTGTCTCTTATTCATGACCTCCATTATGCAAATGACTGTGACTTAGTCACTCATACAGTGAATGACATACAAATACTTATGAATCGTAATTCTGCTTGTTGCAAGGCACTTGGATTCAGTATTAGACTGGACAAGGTTGTTGTAATGTTGCAGCCTGCACCAGGTAATCCATGTGTGGAACCAGATATATTGGTTGAAGGAACAATTCTGAACGTGGTAAATAAATTTGTCTGCCTGAAATATCTTTTAGGCTGCAGAGAACAACTGATTCCTTCTGGTCTCCTCAGTCCTGTGTCTGGTCCCAGCATGGAATTACAAGGCATGTGTACTAACATCACTGCTTTACTCATGAGACATGGACTCTGTACAAATGTCATGTAAGGGTCCTTGAACACTTTCATCAGATATATCTCAAACATATTCTGAATGTTGGCTGGACCTTAAAAACTACAGACACACTGGTCATGAGGACAGTTGATATCTTGAGTATTGAGGCAATGGTACACAAGCGGCAGTTATGTTGGACTGGACACCTTATTAGAATGAAGGATTGCAGGATCCCTAAGCAGATGCTATATGGGGAACTTGTGAATGGAAAGAGACCTCGGTAGAAACCAAGGCTACAATTTAAGGACTGTGTAAAGTCCTCGTTAAAAACCTGTGATAAATAGGAGACTGACTGAGAGAGCAATGACTGTCATCACCACGGATGGAGGAAGCAGGTTAAGGATGGGGGTCAACACTTTTGAGAGAGCATGTATTCAGCATGAAGAACTTAAGCATGCTGTTTGAAAGTGTACTGCTGGTGTAGTGAATGGGGACTCTTTGGTTTGCTATATATATATATATATATATATATATATATATATATATATATATATGGGTGTGTGTGTGTGCTTGCATATATCATGGCCTCAGACCAACGAAGCCTTGCGAGTGGATTTTGCACATGGAAACTGAAAGAAGACTGTCGTATAGATATGTATATTTGTGTGTATATCTGTGTTTGTAGCCCCACCATTGCTTGACAAATGATGTTGTTGTGTTCAGGTCCCTGTAACTTAGCAGTTCGGCAAAAGACAGCAACAGAATAAGTACTATGCTTAGAAATAATAAATCCTTGGGTCTGTTTGTTTGTTTAAAGGTGGTGCTACAGCACGGCCATTCACATGACTGAAACAAGTAAAACAGCAAAAACTATGCCATTTTAATCCCGAGCAATACCAAGTATCGCTGCTTGTATGTTATAAAAAAAACATTCCTTCAGCTTGTGACAGTGGATAGCCCTTGAGCTGGATTTTATTCTTGTCAAAATTCTTAGTCTTTGGGCAGAAACTCAATCCCAGCACCAAGTCAGGGACATCGTCTGGTGAAAGGTTTAGTTTAGATAAATTTATTCACTCGTATGATGGATTTTCTTAGGAGAGTGCTTTTCAGAGTTTCACTTTCATTAGATCTGTGACTACTTTTTGGGTTTTGCTCAAATTCTTCACTTAAAATATGGAACCTATTCCGTGATAAAAATGGTTTAGAATGTTCATGTGAGGAACTCATAACTTTTAGTCATCTTTCTAGGAGTAAACCATTTCTGGGTGGGTGATAGAAAGTGAATGACTTCTGTGGTTTACGCAGGCAATTGAAAATCCTTTCCTTTTGGGAAAGGAACAAATGTATTAAGAATATAAGATAAATATTAACCACTAGCTTTAATTCCAAGAACTCTAACACTGGACTTTCTGAACATCATATCTTGAAAAACAGTCGCAAGAGAGTTAAGCCCTGTTCATTGTGCAACAACATGAGTCAAGTGAATTCCATCAGGAATCATAACAGAAATGTTATGATTTATTCAGAAGGTGGGACATGTAGAGATCCAAATTTGGTGTATGTGGCAGAATACATGAAACACAACATGATTTATGTTGGTTGTACAACAGAACAATTAAACAAAAGACTTCATGGGCACAGATATGATGTCAGGCATGATAAAAATTCAACAGAACTTGCTGAACATTTTACATCAAATGGCTGCAATTTTCAAAAAAAATTGAAAGTGCATATTCTCAGAAAATATTCTGAATCTGCTACACTTTCAGTCCTCAAAATGCACAGGGACAGATATGTTTTGTGAGTTATTAACATCTACACCATGAAGGGATGAATAAAATGACAGAGGAATTTCATAATATTCACACAAAACTGACTATATATTCTTCTCCTTTTTCTTTTTTCTCTTGTTGTTTTTCTTTCTTTTAGCCAGTTATACAATTGAAAATTGAAGACTGATGACATCATTTTGTCAAACTGGGAATGCAGGATCTCCTCGTTCCAAGTTTTGAATTTGAATTTCTACAATTTTTAAATTTCTATTCATCATGTTTTCATTAGAACTTGACAAAGAGAAGCAAACAGTTGAAATATTGATCAAACTAATAAAATCATCATCATTGTTTGACATCCATGTTCCATGCTAGAATGGTTGGGACGGTTTGACAGGAGCTAGCCAGGCACTTCTGTGTCTGTTTTGGCAGGATTTTTACAGCCTGATGCCCTTCCACAAATTAAGCAGAAGTAATAGGAAGAGCTGTATCCCAATAATACGGTGATGCCCAACAAGACGTAGAGAGGATATATTTGAGAAGACCAGGATCAAGACCCTTCCCCCCCATAATCTGAGGTACATTGACCAATGCAAGATCAAGGTTGAAACCAGAAAGATAGATTCAGTTCTTGGGCTGTTCCATACGAGAAATATCACTGAAACTCACAAGATTATTTGGGGTGCAGCAACTGTTGCTGCAGATAGAATTGGATTGAAAAGGAAAGAACAAATAGAACGTAAAGAACCGTTCTGGTGTAGAGGAATTTGTAAGGAACAAAGGCATTTAGGACAAGTTGATAGATTGAGAAGAGGGGAATTGCAGAATGAAAGTATAAGAATGATGCTGGAAAGGACAGATGGAATAAGAGATAAATTGTATGATGAGATATTGGAAGAAATGAAACAAAGAGTTGGAGCAATCAAAGCAAAACAAGAAAGATATGACAATAGAAGAAAATAATTCAAGCAGAACAGATTGTTAGAAGCATATCAGAAGTAACTGTTTCAGGAACTGGATGGGCAATTACACATAACAATGATACCAGAAGCAGAGGAAAGTAGGGCATTTTGGAGAGAGATCTGGTACCAATCTGCAGATGATAATAATGAAGCAGAGTGGCTGCATGAAATCCAAGATAGGTTAAGAAATATAGAAGGTAAAAAAGACATAAAAATAACTACAGAAATGATAAAAAAAAGCAGTTAAGAAAATTCCCAAATTGGAAGAGCCCAGGACTGGATGGGGTCCCAGATTATTGGATGAAGAAGCTGAGAAGGATCCATCAAAGGAGAGTGCAACAGCTAGATGAGTGCTTGCAGGAAGGTGCAGTACCCAGCTGGAAGACAAAGGGAAAGACATTGTTACGTTCCAAGGATCCTGGAAAGGGAAATGTTACATCCAACTTGGATGCAACATGGAAACTAATGTCAGGTAATTTGGCTGCTGAACTGTACAGATGCTTGGGAAAAAGTGGGCTGCTACCCATTAAACAGAAAGGGTACCGTAAAAGAAGTCAGGAAACGAAGGATCAGCTCTTTATTGCGAATCTAATTATCAGGAACTGCAAGAGAAGACATACAAACTCAGCATGGCATGGGTTGACGATCGCAAAGTATCCAGGCATAGAAAACCACTCCAAACCAGACTGGCATTTGTTGCAGTCTCCCACATTACCAGCCCTGGTCAAGCTGTCCAACCCATATCACCAGGGACAACAGACGCTAAATGATGATGATGTTTCTTATTATCTCAGTGATAATGGTGATGGGCGGGCATGTCGGATGAAATGGCTAGCGGTATTTCATCCATCTTCACACTCAATGTTCAAATTCTGACAGGGATGACTATGTCTTTCATCCTCTTGCATTTGCAATGTGATCGATGTAATCTATTTAGCCACTCTCCTGCAATTGCTGGCCTTGTCCTAAAATTTGAAATCAAGATTCCAGTGATGTTTATGGTCAATAAAATAAATACCAGCTGAGCACTGGAGTGGATGTAATTGACTTAGCCACTCTCCTGAAATTGCTGGCCTTGTGCCAAAATTTGAAACCAAAATTTCAGTGATGTTTATGGTCAATAAAATAAGTACCAGTTGAGCAGTGGGGTTGATGTAATTGACTTAGCCACTCTCCTGAAATTGCTGGCCTTGTGCCAAAATTTGAAATCAAGATTCCAGTGATGTTTATGGTCAATAAAATAAATACCAGCTGAGCACTGGGGTTGATGTAATTGACTTAGCCTCTCTCCTGAAATTACTGGTCTTGTGCTAAAATTTGAAACCAAAATTTCAGTGATGTTTATGGTCAATAAAATAAGTACCAGCTGAGCACTGGGGTTGATGTAATTGACTTAGCCACTCTCCTGAAATTGCTGGCCTTGTGCCAAAATTTAAAACCAAAATTCCAGTGATGTTTCTAGTATTTATTATAATTAATAGAGATAGTGTTTACTTAGTGTCTGTTAAATGTTGATTATATTTTTCTGTCTTCAAATACTTTTCTGTCTTTACCCACTAAACTCCCCAGCTCACCCCTAATCCCTCACCAACGAAATGATTTTATCTTTTTACTTTTTCATAATTTAGTTGTGCTGGACGATTGTAGCAGAGATCATATACTGCAAAATGTGAAGTCAGATGTTCAACCATTGAGGGAACCATCAGAAGAAAATACCATTTCAAGACAGCAATTCCATGACTATTTACTACCTTCCAAGTTCCATCTGACTTTCTTAAAAAGACATAAAATCATAGTTAATGACCAATTAAAGAAATGGGCTGAAGTAATATGGAAAGATTCCAAGTTTAATAAACTGAAATTAAGTTATTCTGAAGGAAATTTGAAGCAAATTGAACAATGTTTGGAAGACTTATTAAATTCCATTACTGTTGAAATCATTGATGTTCCAACCAATATTTTTGAAGACGTTGTTAGAACATTTAAAAGTGATGATGATAAGAAATATTTTTATTTTGATATCCAATATCATAAAGTTCATATTTTTGGATTTGATAAAAGTAATGTGATTAAAATGAAAAACAGACTTTTGGATAATCTTAGATCGATATATGAGGATGATTTAAGTATTCATGGAAGGCGTATTCTATCTGGTCTCAGATTTTTTGAGCAGGCAGAAAGACAATCTGAAGATCTACAAGTCAGAATTCATGGTAACAAAGTTATTTTTGAAGGCCAGTATTCCGAATTAGCTACTTGTCTCAAGAATATGTATAAAATTCTTCAGTCAATTGTTAAATCTGAATTGTGTTTGCCTTTAAATACTGGAATGATCATAAATAAAAAACCAGTGAAAGAATATCTTGATGACAAACTGAGAAACAAGAAATGTATTGGTTCATGGGAAACGGGTGATGGTGATTCAGTATTACTTTATGCAAGTGATAAAACACATCTTTCACTTTTGGAAGAAATTATGAAAGAAACTTTTTTCGCCAACACACTGGATTTTGTACACAAAATTAAGGATACTCCAAATTATGGAAAGTGGCTGACATTTGTTGAAAAACTAAAAGAAGAGTTTCCAGATTCCCATTTTATTGGAGAAAATTCTCTTGTCGCTGTTGATGCTGTAGTTAATGATATAAAAAGCAAAATTGATAACTTTAAGCAATCTTTAACTGATGAACCTTATATATCGATGACTCATGCACATTTCCTCTTTCTTAAAGAGTTCAAAGAACAAGAAATCAATGACTTTGGTGCGAAAAATAAAATTAAGAATGTGTGTCTCAAAGATAATAAGTTACACCTGGAAGGAACACAAGAGCAATTTAAGAAAATGGAAATATTTATAGAAAATTTAATAAAAGATATCAGATCACAAGAAGAAAACTTTGAAATGTTTAGATTTCAAGAATTTCTGGAAAGTGAAGAAGGAAACACTTTCTTGTGTGAAATGCAGAAGAAATCTGAGAGTATAATATCATTAAATTCAAATTTAGAAAGTGAAACAGAAGAAATAGTTAAAGTTAATTATAAGAACTGTGAAATCGTGTTGAGGGAAGGTGACATCACGACTCTGGACACAGATGCTATTGTTAATGCTGCAAATGGTAGATTGGAACATATGGGAGGTGTTGCAGCAGCCATTGTGCAGAAAGGTTAGTAATACCATTTTTTATAGTTAATGTTTCTTTTTAGATCCAAGTGTGGTTGAGAAGCTAACTTCCTGATCACGTGGTTTCAGGTTCAATTCCACTCACAGCATTTTGGACAAGTGTCTTCTGTTATAGGTCAGTGGTTGGCCAAAGCCTTGGGAGTGGATTTCGTTGATAGAAACTGAAAGAAGCTCATCATTTATACATACATATATACTTTTTTATAAAAAGTGTATACAGCTCATTGGAGCACTTCTATTTCCAGTCCGTCGTATATCTTGAGTGTTGTTGTCACTCAAGATATAACTTTATATTTTGTAATACATACATATATATATGTGTGTGTGTGTGTGTGAGGGTGAGTAGCCAGGTGTTGACAGCACACGATGGTTGTAAATGAACATCACCATCACACAAGTGATGTTGTGTCATTTCCAGTCTTCCATGAAAAACATGTCTGACCATGGAGAAATATTCCCTCATTTGGAAACATGTGGCACTTGGCTACAGGAAGGACACCCAGCCATGGACACTAAATTATGGTGCACAGACACACACACACACATATACATATACATGTACGTACCAACACGCATGAACACACACACACAGTATACATGCACACAAGAGCTTTATATACATCCACTTGCTTGCACACACAGTTACATCGCATAGCCTTATACACACACACATAAACCAAAAGCATGGACATACATACACACATGCATAGATACTTATACACAGTAGTCTCATACACATGTGTGCTCACATACACGTGCCAAGTTCATAGTTGTCTCCCTTGTCACTCGTACCTCAAGTCAGCTCTCATAGATGTCTCCCTTGGTTGCCAGAGCCACTGACACCTTCAGCAACCTCTTCCTCCTCCAATCATTTCAGCTTGTAGTGACACTCTGACACGGGTTTCTTCTCTTCTCTCTCTCTTCTTCTATTCTTTCTGTCAAAGAGTAGACTCAAAATGTTAAACACTTCCTATTTTCTCTAAGCATAAAGTTGATACATTTCTGCTGTGGAGGTCAGGTCTTCTTGAGCACAGCAAGGCACCAGATATCTCAGTCCTTTGTCATCTCATCCACAAGGTTCACCGTTCGGAGGTTCTCCTTCAGAACTTCGTCCTCTGTTTTACTGGGTCTCCCTCTTACACAAGTTCCATCCACTTTGAATGTACGGCACTTCTTTGTTGAGCTGTCAGCATCCATCCACATCACATGACCAAACCAGCACTGTCTTCTCTCACAGACTGCATCCAATTCTTCTTCTGCCAAACTTCTCTCTCAATACACTAACAGTCTGTTGTATATATGTGTTTATTTATTGGCCACATAAGGCTGAATACAGAAGGGAGAAAATACAAAGTAGAGCTTTTCATTTTGGAAGGAAGAAGAGAAGAAACGAAAAAAAAGAAGTGGGTCGAATTCCAATCAAAAGGGTTTGTGAAGAAAAAAAATATATACATATACGTGTGTGTGTGTGTGTGTGTATACAAGTAAAATAGAATTAAAATGTAATATATATATTGATATATATAACAAAATATATTTATAATAAAAATAATAATAATCATCGTTTAAGATCCGCTTTCCATGCTAGCATGGGTTGGACAATTTGACTGAGGACTGGAAAACCAGATGGCTGCACCAGGCTCCATTCTTGATCTTGCAAAGGTTCTACATCTGGATGCCCTTCCTAACGCCAACCGCTCTGAGAGTGTAGTGGGTGCTTTTATATGCCACCGACATGGAACCCAGTTAGCTTCAGGCAGTACTGGCAACAGCCACGCTCAAATGGTGTTTGTTATGTGCCAATCCAGTGGCACTCGCAACGACCTCACTCAAATGTTTTTTCACATGGCACCAGCACAAGTGCCATTAAGACAACGCTGGTAACAATCACGCTCGAATGGTGCTTTTTATGTGCCACCACCATGGAAGCCAGTTAGCTGCTCTGGCAACGATCACTCTCGGATGGTGCTCATAGTGCTCCACTAGCATGGTTGCCAGTCATCGAAATTGATTTCGATTTCACTTGCGTCAACAGGTCTTTGTAATCAGAGTTTAGTGTCCAAAGAAGGAAAGGTACACATAAGTGGGCTGGTTACACCCCTGGCATAGGACGCAAAGTTATGGTCTCATTTGGCTTGCAAGGTCTTCTAAAGCACAGCATATTTCCAAAAGTCTCGGTCACCAGTCATTGCCTCGGTGATGCCTAATGTTCGAAGGTCATGCTTCACCACTTCGAACCAGGTCTTCCTGGGTCTACCTCTTCCACAGGTTCCCTCAAATGCTAGGGTGTGGCACTTTTTCACACTGCTGTCCTCATCCATTCTCGCCACATGACTATGTCATCTCTCTTGCACCCCAATCTGATGCTTCTTAGGTCCAACTTTTCTCTCAAGGTACTCATACTTTGTCGAGTATGCACACTGACATTACACATCCAGCGGATCATACTGGCTTTATTCCTTGCGAGCCTACGCATATCGTGAGCAGTCATAGCCTATGTTTCACTGCCAAGTAGCATGGCTGTTGATACACATGCGTCATACAGTCTACCTTTTACTCACCAGCAGAGGTAAGAGTTCTCTGAACTTTGCCCAGGCTATTCTTATTCTAGCAGCTACACTTTCAGTGCATACCTACCCACCGCTACTGACTTGGTCACCTAGGTAATGGAAGCTATCAACTACTTCTAGTTTTTCTCCCTGGAATGTGGCAGAAGTTCTTCTCTGCACATTTTCAGTGTTTATTGCTCCTGAGCATCTGCCACATACAAAAACTATCTTCCCAGTTAGCCTTCTTTTGATATTGTTGCACCTCTTATGTGTCCATAGCTTATGCTGGGTACATCTTATAGAGTTTCTACCTACGCCATTTCTACAGATCGAGCAGGGCCATCTACCTGAAGGGGTTTGTGGTTTGCCTGCCTTCCTACTTATTAGGACGTTGGTTTTAGCTAGGTTGACTGAGGCCCATCGATTCTAATCCTTGTTTCCACACCTGAAACTTCTCAAATTCTGATACTGACTCAGCAATTAGAGCAAGGTCGTCAGCATAGAGGAGCTCCCAGGGGCATCCACTCTTGAATTCCTCTGTTATTGCCTGAGGAACTATGATAGATAGGAGGGGGCTGAGGACTGAACCTTGGTGGACCCCTACCTCCACCCAGAATTCTTCACTGTACTCATTGCCAACCCTCACCTTACTGACAGCGTCCTTGTACATGGCTTGCACAGCTCTCACTAAGCATTCATCCATCCCTAGGTTACTCATTGACCACCAGATAAGGGGTCGGGGGACCCTGTCAAAGGCTTTCTCAACAAAAGCCAGGTACAGAGGTTTATCTTTGGCTAGGTATTTCTTCTGCAGCTGTCTTACCAGAAATATAGCATCAGTGGTGCTTTTCCCTGGCATGAACCCAAACTGCATCTCATCTAAACTGACTTTCTCCCTAATTAGTTGGGCTATGACCCTCTCCATGACCTTCATTACCTGATCGAACAGCTTGATACCTCTGTAATTATTTGTGTCTAAAGCGTCACCTTTACCTTTGTAGCAGTTGACTATAGTGTTGCTACACCAGTCATTGGGTATGACTCCTTCGTGTATCACCAGGTTACCTATAAAGTTGACTAGACTATAGCTGACACTGCCAGATATTTTGAGCGTTTCTGCAGTGATTCCTGATGGGCCAGTGGCTTTCCCGGTCTTCATATTCTTAATTGCTTTATCTACCAAGGTACTGTCAACTCGGATATCTGGTCGCTCTGTGGGGTCAACATTCAGCAGACCCTCTTTCTCCCATTCATTTTCTTTATTCAGCAACCTTTCATAGTGGCATCTACAAATCTCTCTCTTTGCCGCTTCGTTTAGTGCAAGAGAACCATCATCCATGCGAACACATTTCTCTCCTACAACATCATGATTCTCTCTCATGCACTGTCTTGCAACACGAAATACCTCAAGTCTTTGATCCTCACGGCGCAGAGCATTGGCAAATTTTTCCTTATCTGCTTCCCTTCTGACTAAATAAACATGCCTCCTATCTTCCCTTCTGGGAGTCTGATACACTTCCCTGCTACCACCGTTCTTCCAGTCTTTCCAAGCCTGTTTCTTTTCTCTAATAGCCCTGTCAACAACATTGTTCCACCACCATGTAATTTTGGGTCAAGAGGGGACTTTGCAACATCCACAGATCTGGTCAGTGGCCCTCAGCAGTTTGTCCTGTAGAAACCTCCAGTTGTCTTCTACAACGTGTGGAGCTATATCCCCTTCTATTTCATCAAAGGATTTGAGTAATATGTCTCTAAATCTCTGTCCATTTGCAAACTAGCAAATTTGGACGAGAGCATCTTCTGGATACATATTCTTTCGGCAGTGGTATAAAAAATCGAGTAGGGGAATCCAAGTGCGTGCACTAGTATATATAGGGTGGTGGTGTTGGGGGAGGAGGAGGAAGTCTTGGCGAGGCGAGTGGTAATCAAAAAAGAGAGAGACACACAGCCAGAGTGAGAGTGAGACAAAGACAGAGAGAGAGGGTGGGTAGAGATGTTCAGAACACGAGGGAGAAAAATATTCTTTTGGGATTTGTGTGGCATAGTTAATTTAACGAGACAGCAAATGTTGATAAGAGTAAAATAGAACTGAAGAATCTGAGAGCCAGTCTAAGACAAAATTAGAGAAATAGTGACTGTGTGATAGACTTTCATAGATGAATGAATGAATATGTTGCGGTTAAGGAATTGCTTGAGCTAAGGTTATCTTAAAGGCAAAAACAGGGAAGACGAAACTATTGAAACTATATTTACATGTCTACATGGTAATGAAATAGGCAGAATAATGAAAAGAACTAACAAGGGGTTTATGATTTGTGCAGAAATAGAAGAGTAAGCGACGAGGTTGAAAAGACAAAACTTCTTATCTGAGCATCTTCTGCGATTCGTATTTTTTCACTGAGGTATTGAAATAATATATTAATATATTACACATATTAACATATGTTAACATGTATTAAACAGGAACATAAGAATGCAAATATCTTTGCAGGTGGGTTTGGAATTCAAGCTGAATCTAACAGAATTATGAAAGAAAGAAAGAGTGAACTAACACCTGGAGAGGTAGTGTCAACTAAAGCTGGTAAACTCAAATGCAAGGCTATCATTCATGCTGTTGGACCCATTTGGAATGATGGACAAACTGAGGAAATTTTTCACCTTTCAAGAGCTGTTCGAAATTGTTTGGCAGGTCTTGAAGAAAAGTCTTATACATCAATTGCAATTCCTGCACTCAGTACAGGTAAGAATTTACCATTTTGTTTCTGTTCAAATTAATTGGCACAGAAAGAGTAATTACACTATTTAGTGTATAGCAAGGCAACTATCCTGTCCCTCTCTCATGCTCTAACATCTCCTCTGGCATCCATCCACTTCCCTTGGTTTCACTCCCCGTCTCAACTAAAAGTCTTTGTCTTGCAAGTAACTTGGCAACCCCACTTTTTACGTGGCACCAGCTCCTGTGACAGTGTCCCAGAAAAAGCACCCAGTGCATTCTCTAAAGTGGTTGGCATTCTGGAAAGGAAGGGAATCCAGCCATAGAAACTATACCAAAAGAGAAAATTGGTACTTGGACAGCTCTCCGGCCTTGCCAGCATCAAAAACAGGTGAAATGATGACAATGATGATATTATATATATATATTATTGTAGAAGATGTGGTTGGTTATGGTTAAAAGGTTGACGTTCCACATGATTTCTGGTTCAGTTCCCTAGCAAGGTATTTTGGGCAAGTCATTCATTATAGACCTGGGTTCGGCCCAAACTTCTCAGTGGATTTGGTGGACGGGAATTGAAAAGAGGCCTGTTGTGGCACAGCTGACATTCTAGAAGTACAGTATTTGTTGTTGTTGTGTGAGTGTGTGGCAGTCCTAGCACCCAAGCAGACGAGTCTTGTCTGCCAACAATATATGAGTGCTTTGATGCACCAGACATCCATATGAGACATCCTCTCACGGTAAATAACACAGTATTTGGTGCCGAGACAAAAACAATCAATGCAGAACACATATATGGAGATAAAAAATTATAAATTATAATGTCCAAGAGCGCAATCCCATATAAAAAAATGTTATAAAAAATTACTGGTAGAAAAACTAGGTGTTATTTAAATCTAGAGAAGGTATATGCTAGTCTGTGAAGGCAAAAAAATTTCGCTCATTAATATTATTAATAATGGGTAGGCCAGCTTTGATGATGAAGAAAATTTCATTGATACATAAAGAGCATTTTTTATTTCTATTACTATATACTGGTGCGGAAGTGCTTATTTTCCAATTTAAGTCAAAATCTATATTCTTGCTCTTAAGTTCCCAAATATAAGTACTTAACCCCGTAGAATTCATCCTATTTTTATTTCTAAATGTGTGTCTATGATAGTTTAGTCTTTGTTTCATACTATTTTTATTTGCACCAATGTAAACCCTCCTATCATGTTGTGTATTCACAATGCAGTGATAAACCACCTCTTTCCTCAGGCATTCATTACTAAACACACATTTATCTCCGTTTCTGCAATTGCAGCTCCTATCAGATTGAGGAAATTTAACCCTGCCACAATTCACCGCATCCCTATTATTATTAATAGTGTTACACACATTCCCACTACTTAATCCTATATTTAATGGGAGTCCATGTTTAACATTATTAGTGGTATTCATATCATTAGGATTACTATTGTGAATAGTAGTATCATCCATTGAATTAACATTTATCGCTACAGGGGTAGTACTATTATAACCAACATGAGGGTTGCTCACGTTCGTACTATTAGATTTTTTTACCTCCCCGGTTATGGAGAGGCAAATTTCTGCTACCCAAATTTATCTTTCTATCACTATAGAAGCGGTCTAATTTTCTATTATTAAAGGAGGAAATGATGGTGGCTAAATTGTGCGTAAGGCTATACCCTATTCTAATAGTTTTATTGTTAATTATTTGACCAAATTTATTCTTACCCTTCACAAAGTGCTTATACAATAAATTATGGATTATTATAACTATATCTGTTTTAATCTGCATTGCATATGGGATTATTAGCCATAGTGCATCATTATCACTATGTGGGTTACCTATCAAATTCTTATTGTCGGTAAAAACCCTGTTCCTCTTCCATCCCATATGCCCTCTGTTTAATATTGCCATGATTATGACCAAAATTATTGTTAAAATTAGTTTTATCATTATTGTTGCTATTATTATTATTATTATTATTATTATTATTATTATTATTATTATTATTGCGTAAATAAATTTTTCTATTATCATATATAATATCATGACTATTGTTCATATTATTATTTGTATTATTAATATCAATATTGTGCGCTAAGTTATTTAAACTAAGGTCAACAGCTCTAAAAGTACCAAAACTAGCATTATTGCCATTGTTCTTTATTCTACAGTTACTATTGTCAATTTGGAATTCATTTATGTTAGTAGTAATAGATCCACCTTGATTCGAAAGATTATTATTGGGTATATACCTAATTTTACTTGTGTAGCCTGCATTAAGCAATGCCGTATTATATCTTTCACAATGCTTATTAAATATGTCCCAGTTTGAGGATAGATAAGAGATTCTTTGACTAATGCTATGTACCAGTGACTTTTTAATTTGACGGGGGTGATTGCTAGAGTAGTTTATATATACTAAGTTAGAATTAGGTTTAATATAAGGTTCATGTATCCCATTAGTAAGGTTGCAATTGACATCTAAATAATTGACAGAGTAATTTTCGTTTTCAATAATTATAGATAAGCCAAAACTTTATGCAGTCGTTTTTTCAGTAAATCTAGCCTTCTATTAGATGTGTTTTTAATTAGAAACAAAGCATTGTCTCTATATAGGCCGCCCTTTAATTCAGGGAATTCCCGATTTAGGTTATCGAGTAAATACATCCCTACCAAATCCATCACTTCCGCTGAATCCGGCGAACCCATGGTGATGTCAAATAAATCAGGAGTGTCTTTTCTAGCCCATAATTTGTTGTCAAATTCGATTAATGTTTTTCTAGCTGTTAAGATAACCTTTACCTCCCCCATACTTAAGTTGGTGTGTCTCCTAGCAAAAATTAAAGCCTGATTTAATATAATAGGGTTAATGGAGGAGTAGTAATTTTGTATATCCAATTGGATAAATTTATTGCTACTATTATTACTAACCTTAATGGTAGAGAACCAATCTAATGCACCCTGAGTATTTTTCCAAAGGCTAAGCTTAATCTTCTTACGTATAGTCGGTAGGTATTTGTCAAGGATAACTTAATTGATTGGGTATTATCTGGTAGTTGATTATTGATTAAGATGTATTTCTCCATTTCCTTATTTTGTATATATATATATATATAGCACCATCCATTCGTGTCCGTTGCCAGCCTCGCCTGGCCCCCGTGCCGGTGGCACATAAAAAGCACCATCCGTTCGTGGCCGTTTTCCAGCTCTGTCTGGCACCTGTGTGGGTGGCACGTAAAAATCACTCACTACACTCACGGAGTGGTTGGCGTTAGGAAGGGCATCCAGCCGTAGAGACACTGCCAGATCTGACTAGGCCTGATGAAGCCTTCCGGCTTCACAGACCCCAGTTGAACCGTCCAACCCATGCTAGCATGGAAAACGGACGCTAAACGATGATGATAATGATGATGATATATAAATATATGGCTGTGTGTGTGTGTGTGACTGTGTTAGTACCTGTTTGTCTTTTAATCACATGATATTTGTAAACAAGGATCACCATCATACAAGCAGTGTCATCCGTTTCCAGTCTACAATAAAAACATGTCTGGCCATGGGGCAATATTAGCTTCCTTGGTGTAGGGGTGGGTGATAGGAATGTCACCTAGACATAGAAAAATTTGCCTCAACCAATTCCACCTGAAACATGGAAAAGGAAACATTAAAACGATTATTATTATTATTATTATTATTGTTATTATTATTATTATCATTATTATTATTATTATTTAACTGAACAAAGAAGAAAGAAAAGAAATGTGTTCAACAAGGGAGAAACAAAGTTAGTTCTTATTAAATACTATTGTATATTAATGGGGGCTAAAGACCCACCCCCACCCCACCTCGGTCATCAATGGCCATGGTATTGCACCTAGAAAGTTCCCCCCTGTCTATAAAAGGATCTTCTAAATGATGGAACTGTATTGTTTCTTGGCATTGCAGCCGATAAATTACTGAAATTATATCACAAGTTAATTATATATATTTTGAGTAAGAACATTTGTTGGATTAAATATGTTGTATACTTTATTTATTACAGGTACTTTTGGTATACCCATAGAAGAAGGAACTGAATGTATAGTAACAACTATAAAGAATTATCTTGATGCTTACTCAAATTCTAAAATAAAACATATTTGTTTGATTGATGTACAGAAGGAAGTAATCAGAGCTTTTAAGCTTCATCTAGAAATGGTGTTTGGAATCAGTAAAAGCAGAGGTAGGACTTGTTATTTATTTGATATTTTAGAGAAAATTTTGATTTATTTCAGGTGTTAATTAAGATTTTTCTTCGTTCAGTCAACTTTTATCTGATTCCTATTATTGGTTTATGGACACAGCCATGGATTTGTGGTTAAAAAGCTTCATTTCTAACCATGTTGATTCCCAATGTAAGGCAACTCAAGAAAATATCTTCTAATATGGCCCTGAGCTGACCAAAGTCTTGTCAACTGGTTTAGAAGATAGAAACTGATACAAGAGCCCCTCATATATGTATTGTGTGTGTGTGTGTGTGTTTGTACTCGTCTTGACATCATGTGATGGCTGTAAACGAGCATCCCCAGCATACAAGTGAGGTTGTTTGTTTCCTGTCTTCTGTGGAAACCACGTCTGGCCAGGGGAAAATATTACCTTGCTTGGAAACAGGCGAGGGTCAGCATCAGGAAGAGCATCCAGCTATAGAAAGTCTGCCTCAATAAACTAATCTGACCCATGCAAGCAGGGAACAATGGATGTGAAAACAAGGATGATGATGATGTTTAATTTATAGCTGTTGATAAAATACTCTTGTCTCACTCTGTGATTCCTTAACAAAGGATGATTATAATTATTTATCTGATACATTGTAAACATGACTATTGTTCATATTCTAATTAATATGAAGGTATAAAGTGTCCCCACCCCCACAAAAAACAGACATTGGAGAGTTAGCAAATTGTTGGATCAGGTGATGAAAGTCATGGAGAGGGTCATAGCCCAAATAACTAGGGAGAGAGTTAGTTTAGACGAGATGCAGTTTGGGTTTGTGCCAGGGAGTAGCACCACTGACGTTATATTTCTGGTAAGACAGCTGCGGGAAATAAACCTCTGTACCTAGCCAAAGGTAGACCTCTGTACTTGGCCTTCATTGACATAAAGAAAGCTTTTGACAGAGTCCCCCAATCCCTTATCTGGAGGTCACTGCAGAAACTAGGGATAAATGAGTAGTTGGTGAGAGCTGTTCAAGCCATGTACAGGGATGCTGTCAGCAAGTTAAAGGTTGGCAACAAGTATAGTGAAAAATTCCAGGTAGAAGTAGAGGTTCACCTCAGCCCCCTCTTATTCATCAGTAACTGAGGAAATCAAGATAGGCTGTCCCCAGGAGCTCCTCTAAGCTGATGACTTTCCTCTAATAGCTGATTGACTACCAGAACTAAAGAAGTTTCAGGCATTGAAGCAAGGTCTAGAATCGAAGGGCGTTAGAGTTGATCTAGAAAAAACCAAAGTTTTAGCAAGTAGGAAAGTTGACAAATCACAAATCCCTTCAGGTAGACTGCCCTGCTTGATCTGCAGAAAAGGTGTAGGTAGAAACTCCATAAGATGAACCCAGTGCAAGCTATGGACACATAAAAGGTGCAGCAATATCAAAGGAAGGTTAACCAGGAAGATTGTTGTTGTTTGTAGGTACAATAAGCACTAGAAATGTACAGAAAATAAACTCCATCAAATGCCTGTGAAGGAGACCTAGAAGTAGTTGACAGCTTCTGCTATCTAGGTGAACAAATTAGTAGTGGAAGTGGATGCTCCAAGTGCATAGCTGTAAGAATAAGATTAGGTTGGGCAAAGTTCAGAGAGCTTTTACCGTTGTTGATAATGATGGGCCTCTCCCTCAGAGTGAAAGGTAGACTGTATGATACCTGTTTGCAAACAGCCATGCTATACGGCAGTGAAACATGGGCTGTGGCTGCAGAGGACATGTAAATGCTTGAAAGAAATAAAGGCAGTCTGCTTCACTGGATGTGCAATGTCAGTGTGCATGTATGGCAGAGTGTAAGCATCTGGAAAGAAAAATGGTGCACAAGAGGCATCAGATGTGGTGTGCAAGAGAGAAGACTGCACTTTGGAGGGGACATGTGGAAGAGATAGACCCAAAATAGACAAGGGATGAGGTGGTGAAGCACGATCCTCGAACATTGAGCTTCATGGAGGTTATGACTAGTGACTAAGATCTTTGGCAATATTCTGTGCTTAAGAAGAGCCATCAAGCCAAGTGAAATTGTAGTTGTGGCTTATGCCAGTGTTACACAAAAAGTACCTTACAAACTTTGGTCCACACAGAGATGATAAGTTGCTGAGACCTCTGGCAATTTACCATGCTTGAGAAGACTCATCAAACCAAATGAAATCATAGACGATGCTGGTGTCACATAAAAAGCACCCATTTCACTCTTGGAGTGGTTGGCATATGGAAAGGCATCCAGTTGTAGAAATTGTGTCAAATCTGACTGAAACCTGGTGCAGCTCTCCAGCCTATCACTTTCAGTCAAACTGTCCAACCCATGCCAGCATGGAAAGTGGATGTTAAATGACGATGATTATGATGACTTACATTTTCTACTAATCATTCTTTAAAGAGAAATTTCTTGTAATAACTGTTTTATTTTCTTACGTCCAATAATGTTGAACCAAGAGTTATAGAGTTGGCTGGCTCTAAAGTATTTACGAGAGGCCATTTAGCTCTGGAAGCCTTCTTCAACTGAATAACCAAGTTTCTTTCCTTGAACAGGTTACCCTGTTACAAATTACTTATCACATGACCATCAGCCTGAGTCATGTGATGCAGACAACACTGCCATATGAGTGATATATACATGAAAGAAAAATTACAAAAAAGGTTTAAAATGCACCATATACACACACACACACACACACACACATATATATATATAAACAACACTGATGGACATCGAAAAAAGGCTGCAACAATCCTATGTGAAGAAGAAAGCAGACAAAGAGGCCTGGGTTATAAAAAACATTAAATCAAACCCAAAGGCCTTCTTTCATTACGCGAAAGAAACAGTCTCACTGCACTACAAGATAGGACCCCTCCTCCAAAAGGATGGCTCCCTCACAGACAGTCCAACTAAGATCAGTGAGATGCTGAATGACCAGTTCAAAAGGGTCTTTACCACCCCGTTGGAACACAGACAAGTGAATGAACCAGGGGACTTCTTTGCCACCTCACCTATAACCAGCGAGGCGGTTACAATAGAATGTATTGACATTAGCGAAAAAGATGTCCTACTAGCCATAGATGAAGTGGACACAAACTCAGCTGCTGGTCCAGATGGTTTCCCAGCCATCCTCCTCAAAGCGTGTAAGCATGCCCTGGCAAAATCCCTCAAGATTCTTTTCCAGAGCTTTCTTGCGAATGGCACACTGCCAAGCAAGCTGAAGGAGGGAATAATATGCCCAATACATAAAGGGGGAAGTAGAGCAGATGCCAAAAACTATAGGCCTATCTCTCTGACTTCACACATCAGCAAAGTCATGGAAAGGATAGTCAGAAAGAAACTAATCGCATTCCTTGAGGAAAATAACTTGCTGAGTGATTCCCAGCATGGTTTTCGACCAGGTAGGAGCTGCCTGACCCAGCTCTTACAGCATTATGACTGGGTGTTGAGGCAGTTACTCAACAAATCAAATGTAGACGTAATCTACCTTGATTTTGCAAAAGCTTTTGACAAGTTGGATCATGGTATGATATGCCACAAACTACATCACCTCGGCATAGCTGGAAAACTAGGAGTGTGGTTACATGACTTCCTGAAAGATAGGAGTCAGGCAGTAGTGGTTAATGGAGCCACCTCTATGAACACACAAATAGTGAGCGGTGTTCCACAGGGCACTGTCTTGGGACCACTGCTTTTTATAGTGGCCCTCTCAGATATGCCCTCAAATGCCCGGCTATGCAGACGATACGAAAGTCTTGCAGAAAATACAGAACCCCAGCGATGTTGCACACCTGCAGCAGGAGTTGGACTCAATCTACAGATGGGCTGAGGATAATAATATGCAGTTTAATGCTGAAAATTTCCAGGCCCTGCGCTACCAGCATCCAAAACTGAATATTAAACTTACAGGATACACTGGTCCACAGGGAATTTCAATCCCAGAGCCTAAGTCTGTGAGGGACCTGGGTATCGACATGAATGATGATACCTCTTTCCAAGTGCACATTACCAGGATGGCGACAAAGTGCAGACAACTGGCTGGGTGGATCCTAAGAACATTCAGAATCATAGATAAAGAAACCATGATGGTCCTCTGGCGGACATTCGCCCTCAGCTGCCTGGATTACTGCTCACAGCTATGGTCACCCACCAGTGTAAAATTAACAGCGGAATTTGAAGCAATCCAGAGAAGATTCACAAAGAAGATCGTCTCTTTGCAACAGCTCAGCTACTGGGAAAGGTTGAAACAGCTAAGACTGTACTCCCTGGAGAGAAGATGGGACAGGTATGCAGTAATATATGTCTGGAAGATCCTGGAAGGAATGGTACCAAATTTTGGCATTGTAAGCTACACCAATGCTAGAACGGGATGACACTGCATAGTGCCAAAGATCCCAGCAATGTCATCACGCTTCAGGACCAGCTTCTGCAACAGCCTGGGTTTCAAGAGCCCACAGCTTTTTAATATTCTCCCAAAGAGTCTGAGGAACTTGCACAAAGTAGATGTAGCAGTTTTTAAATCAAAGCTGGACATCTTCCTGTCAAGAGTCCCAGATGAGCCTACCTCACGGCAAGAGGTGCAAATGAGAGTAGCTATATCAAACTCCATTCTTCACCAAGTGCCACATATTAGACGAGGTTCGTCGTAATAACAGTGTAGCACAAAACGGCGGTGCATCAGCATGACCGCAGCTCTGAGCTGAAACTAGAAAAAAAAAATATATATATATATATATCCTTCACTAAAATTTTAAAGACTACATGTTTATTATGGACTTCTGGTCACACATGTGCAATGATATATAGCAACTAGCCTGAACATTACCTGCACCATGCCTATACATGTGTGTTGCAATGAATTCCTTTCCTTAAAATTTAAAGAAAAGCATATTTTTTAATGAAATTTTTTATGAATATGCTTCAGATGGTATAAATTCCAATTCTACTGGAATTTGAGGTAAAAAATAAAAAAAGGTCTCAAAACAAATATCTGACATGTATCAGTATTTATGTCTGCAATTTTTATTTTCATATTAAATTCTTTTATTATCGTGATATACACACTCTTAAAGGTATTTGTGGAAATTTTCATTTAAAAATAACCATTTTCCCAAAAGTTATGAGGAAACGAATTTGAGTTTATGTGAATTTTCTGAAACTCCTCTCTTCATTCTCTCAAAAACATTTTTTTCACACCAAATTCCCAACTTACTGGAATCTACACCATCTGAAGCCTGTTTTAATAAATGTTTTAAGCAAAAACGTTTCATAAGAGGTGGAAGATCACATTTTACTAACCAGTTTCACTGTTTTCAGACTTTGAAAGTTTCAAGTATGTTCTTCAATGTATTTTTAGTCCATGTGGTAGAAGAAATAGATGGAAATAACGTTATATAGCCTTGTCGCTATATAAAAGGTGTGTGGGGGGGGGGTGACTACAAGTTAGCATGTATTCTCTTGCTAAATCCTATTTTCAGAAACGAATATCATTACTATTTATATGGAATAAAGTAGTTCTTTTAAGAGAGAGAGAAAAATGTTTAATTGTTTATTTTCAGGAACCACATCATTCAACGCTTCCCTTCTTGGTCCACAACAGAAAGCAGCCCCTATGACACCCAGAACTAATGTGGCATCCGGAGAAAATGCTGGCATCAAAATACAACTAATGATTGGTTCAATTTCTAATGCATCTGTGAGTAAATAGATTCACGTAACATATTTATATTTAATTGTTATTTCATTTGCAAATGAGGAATCATTTCCAGTTAATTAAAACCTTTTCTCAATCTAACTCAAACATTTTATTTCCTTCACATCTGATATCTTGAGTAAATCTTTTGCTAACTTTAACAACCGCAAACTTACTACAGCCATTCTGTAGAGCCTTACTTAACAACAATATCAACTGCAACAATGTATCTCTTTTCTCTCTACGGAATGTTCCTTAGTTGTTTACCATTAATTACTTTTGTAGGTTGATGTCATCATTAACAGCACCAATAAAAGCCTCCAGCTTAACATTGGTGCTATCTCCAAATCTATTCTCAATGCTGCTGGTCCAGAGATACAAGTTGAATGTAACCAGAAATATCCTCAAGGTATTTCTACATCTGAATTAGCCATCACTAAAGGATATAACCTCAAATGTAAGAAAGTATTTCACCTGGTATTACCTCCCTGGGATGAAAATTCATCTGATTCAGTAAGTATCAATCATATTATATCGATTTACTGAAAGAGTTGTTGTACAACCCTAGGTTATCATTGATCCAGCATCCCTGTGGCATGTACGGAATTGTCCATAAAACTATGCACAATCCACAGATGTGTTTTTCCAGTCATACAACACTTCCGTCTGCTTCAAGACAGAAGCATGTATTTTGATGTCCAGTGACGTACAGTATGGGCTACAGTATGGGCTACAGTCTGGTGTTGTGGTATTCTGTACAATTTCCAAAGCATGGATTCTGGTTGTTTGAAATTGATGTAGACTCTATTGTAGATATTCCCTGAACATTTCGACTCAACCATAGTCTCTTGTGTGCAGTGTAGAGTCTTTTGTGCCTGTGGCGCCCTGCCTTGTGGGTGGTTTTGTTGCTTCTTGCAGTATGTTCTCACCCAGATTTCCCTCTTGTAAATAATAATTAATCTCTCCTCTTCCCTATTATTTTTTTGTTAATTACAAAATTCCACCTGAATTACACTGTGCAACCACCAAATCTTGGAACATTTCTTTTTCCATTCACGGCATCCATATCTTCACTCAGACCAGACTTCCTGCTATCACATGATCTGTGTTGATCCTTCTGTCACATGTTAATCCATGTTAATCCAATGACCACATGATCTGTTAATCCAATAATCACTAGAAGTTGTTTAATGTTATTCAAATGTGTAAAACATTTCTGTTCAGAACAACAAATTCTGTGTGGAATCTGTTAATCAAAGAATATATTAATTACAACTTAACAATTCCTTCCTCTAATAAAATATTCATTATCAATTACTAAACAATTATTTTTTTTAGATTCTGGCAAACTTGACTCAAATAATAACCATTTGTCTGAAAAATACTGAGAGAATGGGAGTGAAAAGTATTGCATTTCCTATATTAGGAGCTGGAACATTGAAGTACCCCATTGAAAATCTACCCAGAACTATGTATGAAGCCGTGAAAAACTACTCAAATCTAAATCCAAGCCAGATCAAAGACGTTTACTTTACGGTTTATCCTCAAGACAGAGAAATAGCAAAGGTTGGTTGATGTATTTGTTGTTTGTTGTTTTATGTTGATATTCTTGGAATTTACCAAAAACCAATATTCCGCAATAAAGAAAAGAAAATAGAAATGACCCTCATAATAATTTACTGCCCTTGTTCCATACTTTCATGGGTGCAACATTTTGACTGGCTCCAATGAGCCAGAAGGGTTTATTAAACCCCAGTGTCTGCTTTGGCATGGTTTCTATGGCTGGATGCCATTCCTAATGCCAACCACTTCACAGCATGTCCTGGGTACCTTTCTTCATGCTACCTTTAAGGCTGTTCATTATATCTTGTGCTTTATCCTTTCATTATACCATTTCCCATCACCAAATTCTTGCTTCTGAAATATTCCATTGTAACATTTGAAGCTAAGAATGTTTTGCTTGTTGGTTGTTATTGGATTCAAAACCAACTCTACAAGAATTGGTAACACTGAAGGTCTTCTTTGCAGTTTGACTGTTCTTATTTAACCCCGAGTCAGTTCTGATTCAGCAGATTTGAAATCAGTGCTGTCTGTCTTCCTTTCACTCTTTTCTCCTCCCCTTCCTCCTCCTCTTCCAAGCTGCCACAATCAAGACACATTTCACAATTCCACACCAATAATCTCTGTCCGCCTCCTCCCCCTTTACTCTGCTTCTTGTTCTGTGTCTTTTCCAAGAACATCAATGTAACTGAGTGGAACTCAACCCCCTGTTGGAGTGTAGATATCTCCAAAATATAAAATCTGATATGGTCAAGTGTTCAACAAAGTAACAGGGGTCAGCAAACCCTACTCTGTGTTTGAGCATCAATAGCAGAGATGGGTGGAATATCAGCTTCATCATCATCACCATCATCATTGTTTAATGTCTCATTTCCATGCTGGCATGGGTTGGAAGGTTCCACTGAGGACTGGCAAACCAGAAGTCTGCACCAGGCTCCAACCTGATCTGGCAAGGTTTCTGAAGCTGGATGCCCTTCCTAATACCAGCCACTCCGAGATTGTAGTGGATGCTTTTTATGTACCACTGGCATGGGGGCCAGTCATGTGGCACTGGCAACAACCAAGCTCAAATGGTGCTTTTTACATGCCACCAGCATGGGAACAATCAGGCAACACTGGCAACAACCTCACTCGAATGGTGCTTTTTACATGCCACCAGCATGGGAACAATCAGGCAACACTGGCAACAACCTCACTCGAATGGTGCTTTTTACATGCCACCAGCATGGGAACAATCAGGCAGTATTGGCATCCTCTATAACAATGATTTCACTTGACTCAACAGGTCTCCTCAAGTGCAGTTTATTGGCCAAGGATTGATGGGTACTCTTAATTGGGCTGGTTATGTTACACTGGCATAGGTCATGGTTATCGTCTCACTTGGCTTGCCAGGTCTTCTCAAGTACAGCATATCTCCAAAGGTTTCTGTTGCTTGTCATCACCTCTGTGAGGCCCAACATTTTATGGTCATGCTTCACCACCTCATCCCATGTCTTCCTGGGTCTACCTCTTCTACAAGTACCCTCCACTGCTAGGGTGTGACACTTTTTCACACAGCTATCCTCATCCATTTGCACCACATGACCATACCAGTGCAGTCGTCTCTCTTGCACACCACATCTGATGATTCTTATGTCCAACTTTTTTCTCAGGGTTCTTAAACTCTGTTGTGTATCCACACTGACATTACACATCCAGTGGAGCATACTGGTTTCATTCCTTGTGACCTTATGCATATCCTCAACTGTCACAGCCTATGTTTCACTGCCATGTAGCATAGCTGTTCTCACACATGTGTCATACAGTCTACCTTTGTTACCAGCAGAGGTAGGAGCTCTCTGCACTTTGCCTGGGGTATTCTCATTCAAGAAGTTCTGCTCTCAGTGCATCCACCCCCAATGCTGGCTTGGTCACCTAGGTAACAGAAGCTATGAACTACTTCTAGTTTCTCCACCTGGCATGTGTTTCCAGTGTTTATCGCCCCTCTGCATTTGGCACACACAAAAACTATCTTCCCAGTTAGCCTTCTTTGATATTGCTGCACCTCTTGTGTGTCCATAGCTTGCACTGGGTACATCTTATGGAATTTCTACCGATGCCTTTTCTACAGATCAAGCAGGACATCTACCTGAATGGATTTGTGATTTGTCTGCCTTCCTACTTATTAAGACCTTGCTTTTTGCGAAATTCTCTCTAAGACCCTTTGATTCTAGACATTACTTCTACACCTGAAACTTCTCTAGTTCTGATAGTAACTCAGCTATAAGAGCAAGGTCATCAGCATAGAGTATCTCCCAGGAACATCCTATCTTGAATTCCTCTGTTATTGTCTGGAGGACTATGATGAATAAAATGGAGTTAGGGACTTGGTCCTTGGTGGACCCCTACTCAGAATTCTTCACTATACTTGTTGACAACCCTCACCTTACTGACAGTATCCCTGCAAATGGCTTGTACAGCCTTCACTAACCATTCATCTATCCCCAGTTTCCGCATTGACCACCAGATAAGTGATCAGGGGACCCTGTCAAAGGCTTTCTCCATGTCAACGAAAGTCAGGTACATAGGTTTATTTTTGGCTAGGTATTTCTCCAGCAGCAGTCTTACCAGAAATATAGCATCAGTGGTGCTTTTCCCTGGCACAAACCCAAACTGTATCTTGTCTAAACTAACTCTCTCCCTAATTAGTTGGGCTACAACCCTCTCTGTGACTTTCATTACCTGATCCAACAATGTGATACCCTTGTAATTATTTGTATCTAAAGTGTCACCTTTATCTTTGTAGCAGTTGACTATTATGCTGCTACACCAGTCATTGGGTACGACTCTTTCATGTATCACCTGATTGACTATATGGGTGACTAGGCTATAGCCGACACTGCCAGATGTTTTAAGCATCTCTGCAGTGTTTCCTGATGGGTCCGGGCTTTCCCTGTTTTCATACCCTTAATTGCTTTATCTACCAAGGTACTGTAAATTTAGATAGTTGGTCTCTCTGTTGGCAGACTCTCATTCTCCCATTCATTCTCTTCATTTGACAACCTTTCATAGTGGTATCTCCAAGTCTCTCTCTTTGCAGCATCATTAAATGCAATTGAGCCATCATCCATGCAGACACATTTCTTTTCCATAAATAATGTGATTTTTTCCATTGCATGAACTGAAAGTTGGAGGGGGATGGGAAAAAATACGACCTGCATCAACTTGCTATAAAAGCAGGTAGTAATTTTACCTTTGAATTATTCTTAATTCAAATTTTGAAGAGTGTAGTTCAATTTTAACAGTCATTTTTTCAAAGCTACAATGGAAGTTACAAAGGAGCATATTCGGCATAAAGACAATGGAAAGTGTGAGGAATATTAATACAGTATATGAGGATTGGACAATAAGTATAAGCCAGTGTCAATGGTGGTTCCACAAATTCTGTGTTGGAAACTACAGCCTAGAAGACAACCCTCATTCTGGAAGATCTGTAGAGCTCTATGAGGATGTCCTGCAAAGCCTGGTGGAACAAAATCTCATCATACTGTTAAGGAACTAACAGAGAAGCTTGTATTTGGTCATTCAACCATTCATCGACACCTGCATGCCACCAGACAAAGTCAGCAAACAGCAAATGGTGTCAATGATTTCCTCACTAACTTTCTGAGTCTAATCATGCACAGAGAGTTAAGGTGTGCTCTTCTTTGCTGTCACATCTCATGAATGAATCTTTTTTGGACTGAATGGCGACTGGTGACAAGAAATGGGTTCTCTATAAGAATGTCAAGTACTGAAGTGTGTAGGGAAAGGAGAAAGACCGATACCCCAGGAGAAAGAAGGTCTTCATCCATATAAGGTGTTGTTATCAGTTTGGTGAGATATGAAAGGTTAAGTCCACTTTGAACTTTTAAACCCAAACCAAACAATAACAAAGGAGATCTACAGTGAGCAGCTTGAGCAGTTTAAGTCAGCACTAGAAGAACGACGACCATCTTTGGTTTGAAGATGAAAGGTGTTCTTCCATCAGGATAATGTTTGGCCACATACAGCAAGAATGACATTCCAAAGGCTGGAGCAGTTTGAATGGGAAACGATGCCCCACCCACCATATTCGTCAGACATTGCTCCATCTGATTATATCATTCATTCTGCAGTCTTCAAAAATGATTTGGATGTAAAAAATATGAATTCTACAGACGAGGTCAGAATAGCAATGAAAAAACAGGGTTTGTGCATAGAAGCTGTGATACAACGAAAGTAAACTTTAGAAGACATTGTTTTAAACAGTATGAAAGCAATGCGTGAGAGGTAATACATGTGTGTGTGTGTGTGTATATATATATATAGGGAGAGAGAGAGAGAGAGGGGCAGAGAGAAAAATAATAGAGAGAGATTCATGGTAACAAATAGAGAGAAAGACATTTGCAGTTGAGTTCTCGTTGCAAATTATATTTTTATATTATTATTTATGGATGACCATTCATTGGGATGCAGATTTTGAATATCAAATTCGTTTTTTCTTGAGGATACATCGTTTCAGGGACTTTCAGGGCGAACCACACATACAGAACCATATACACCCATATCTATATAATCGCGGGCATGGCTGTGTGGTTAGGGAGCTTGCTTCCTAGCTATATGGTTTCGGGTTCAGTCCCACTGCGTGGCACTCTGGGTAGGTGTCTTCTGCTATAGCCCCGAGCTGACCGAAGCTTTGTGATTGAATTCGGCAGGCGGAAGTTACTGCCGTGTGTGTATATGTGCGTGTAGGTGCTTGTGCCTCTCCGAAAGAGAGAGAGGGAGATGTACAAGATCTGTGTGTACAGACTAATGTAAATGTCTTGTCTATATATACAATATCTGTATATATATATTTTTATAGTAATGTAAACGTCGTGTCTCTATAAACTATATTGGCTATGCATAGATGGGTGTAAGCAAGACGGGTGTATATAAACTGAGCGTCATATATACACTTTCTGTATACAATATGTGTTGGGGACGGGAAAAGATTGTTTGGCTGGACCAGTTCTTTTTCTTCTTTCTCCAGTGTTGGGTACACATCTGCAGATATACTCTGTAGGACAGTATATATAGCATTGAAGTAAAGCACTGTTGACATACCAGTAATTCACAGGAATTTACTCAAAGCCAGTCTGTTTCAACAGAAATGTTCTTCCTTTGTTTTAAACAGTTTTGAAAGTAACGAACAATAAAGTAAATTAGCTTTGTCATTATTAAGCTGGTGTTTGGGCATAACATGGAATCTTAATACCAATTTCAATTCCATGAATAATTTTTTACAGTCACTTAAACAAGCAAATTTCATTTCTTTTTATTCTGTAAGTAAAAATTCCTCCCCAAACTACAGAATATTCAAAAGCCTCTTCCTCATAGGAAGTTATTCTATGATACAATAAATGAAAATATTAATTTAAAACAATATTTGTGATAGAAACAATGAGTTAAAACATTGCATTGTAATTAGCAGAAATTAATTATTTTCTCATTGAGTAATGATAAATTATTTGCTTACTTTTAACAGAAATTTAAAGAATATTTCCAACAAATGTCAGCAGATGGTTCAGATGTATCATCAGGTAAATTCGTTTGTTTTTTTTTCTTCTTATATTAAATATCATTTAGGAAGAAACTAGTGACACTTTTTCTCATCATCATCATCAATTATTTTTATTGCCATTATTATTATTGAATGAGAGAGCAGCAAATGCCATCAAAGTAACAATGGGGTACAAATATACAAAGCGCAGTATCCACATCATTTCTACCCATCTATTAAGGGTACACCAGGCTCATGCATCACAACCATATGTGCGCAACATGGTTATCTCTTATCAAGATAAACAGTGCATGGCCTATCAGGTGGGGCCCAGTTAGAATTTTCTTCAGGTCAAGTAGCCCATCACACTCAAAAGGTCCCTGAATAAAGGTTATTAAAGGATGTTGAATGAAACACCCTTGTCTCCAGGGGTGAATTATTCAAACCCCAAAGAATCCCTCTCACCACATAGCTATGATGCACCCACACTACTTCTGCTCATGATCAGAGAAGCACATATCATCAGCCACTAAGGGACATGCTCAACTGGTTATGGTCAAACAACTGACAAGAAAAACAGTGCTATGAATGTACCAACACACACGAGTTCAAGACATGACAATCCTCACACACTTCTCCTGAGGTATTCCAGAAAGAACTTCATGAAACTATTACAAGAACGCTTCCAACAGATTTCAGTAACCATTAGAAGAATAAGAAAACCAACTATAATAGGGACTCCATTAGTTCCAAGCAATCTCTGAGGTAGGAATTTTTATAATCCAAAATATTAGACCATGAATAATTCAATTATTTCTAACAGTTATTATAGTCCACTCTGCATTGTTGTACCATTCCAGATATGTTACATTGCTTATATATATATACTAGCAGAATTGCCCGGCGTTGCTCAGGGCTGAATTGCTTGAAAGTACTGTTAATGATTGCACTGAATTATTATGATGATTATTCAGGCAAATATTGATATAAGTTTACGGTGGGAGATAAGGACTTAACGATCAAACGTGTGCCATTGCATTGTTTTGGGGGAACCAAATATCTGATGAGCATTATAGGGGCACCAACTTTAAGTTTGAGAAAGTGTGGTGGTAGTCCGGGGTGCTCAAAGGAATTGAGTACCTCTATTGGATAGTTGATGACGTCCTCTGGGTCAGGAGTTGTATCGATAGACTGATATACATAGACTTCCCCAGGAATGAGTTTTAGCATTTCATCATTAATATGGTGAACAGTTTTATTCCTCGGGGCCAGTATAGCCTTTTGGCCAATCCAATCCATATTCTGATAATTAGCTTGTAGATCTGGGAACACTGCATCTCTGAGATCAGAAGGCGTCTTAACAAAGGTACAAATGGAATTGATGGCAATATTACCACTTTCATCCCCTGGTATTTTGCCTTCACCAAGTGCAAGGAGGGTGTGAGGAAATGCTGCTGATGTGATATTACGTCGCATATGAGCACGCATATTGGTGTGAAGTTTGAGAGTTACTTCCCTTTATTTAAAAAATATGCATTAAAATGGAAAAAAATGATGGTAAATTATTTGTAAAATCGTAGACTCATTGTAGACGCGCGCTAATACCCAGAAGGGCTCGATATGAATCACGACTATAAGATACCCGGTTTTGGTTAAACTGCATCGCAAAATGTGGGAGTAGTTAGGAATCTAAATCGGAGTAGACAGACACACAACCTTTCTTTTAAATATAAAGATTTTCGTCCTAAAAAACTTTGTATGGATTGAATGGTTACCTCTATGGAAATATATACACGCACATTATACATACATGTGTGTATAGATGAATATATAAATACATTTAAATATCTATATACACTTTTGGGTGATCTTTCTTTTTCTTAGAGATAACTTTAGATCTTATTTTCGTCCTAAAAAACTTTGTATGGAGTGAATGGTTACCTCTATGGAAATATATACACACACGTTATACATACATGTGTGCATAGATGAATATATAAATACATTTAAATATCTATATACACTTTTGGGCGATCTTTCTGCTACTTGGATATACTTTAGATCTTATATTCGTCCTAAAAAACTTTCCTGTCACACACTCACACACATGCACACACACACACACACGCACCCACACACACACACACACACACACACACACGTTAGCTTACAATTTTATTTATATATTTGCGTGTCTATGTGTGTAAAGAGGAAGTGGGAATGCAGAGTGAAAGAGTGAAATGGTAAAATATTTAGTTTTCTTGAATTTTTTCTGAAATGGAGGTGAAATTGAAAGAAATTTTGTATGCCATGACCGAATGGAAGTACTTTGAAAAATCATAGGTAAACTCTAATTGAAGAAATTGTGTGAGGAGTAAATCGTTATGTATTTATTTGTTTCTGTTTGCTGTGTTGTTTTTTTTTTGAGTAGTGGTTTAAGGTACACTTCTCTCGTTTTATATAAATACTTTCACTTTAATCGTTGCACACTTGCAAAGAGAAAGGAGGAGAAATTAGGGTGATAGCATCAGTGAAGCAGTTTGCTCCGTTTGTGTGTGTGTGCGTGTGTGTGTGCTGTAGCCCACACTAAGAAAAGCACTTCACTTACACACCACAATGTGAGTTTTCTCGAAATTTTGCTTAAATGGGGTTGAAATTTGAAAAACTGGACCTGGCACGACCCGATGTATTCTACTCTTAAAAATGCTAGGTAAATTGTAATTGAAGAAATCCTATATTGTAGATTTCTATAAGAGACAAAGGGAGGCAGATAAAATCTACCTTTTATAATAAGATATATATATATATACACACACACACACGTTAATTAATACTTGTTTCTTTTCAGGGACCTCATTATCAAACCCATCCCCTCTTCATCCACAACAGAAAGCAGCTTCTGTGATACCCAGAACTAATGTGGCCCTGACAAAGAATCCTGGTATCAAAATAAACCTAATGATTGATTCAATTTCTAATGCATCTGTGAGTAAATAGATTCATGTAACTTATTTATTTAATTGTTATTTCATTTCCAAATGAGGAATCATTACAGTTAATTAAAACATTTTCTCAATCAAACTCAAACATTTTATTTCCTTCACATCTGATATCTTGAGTATATCTTTTGCTAACTTTAACAACCTCAAACTTACTACAGCCATTCTGTAGAGCCTTTCTTAACAACAATATCAACTGCAACAATGTATCTCTCTTCTCTCCATGGAATGTTCCTTAGTTGTTTACCATTAAATTCTTTTGTAGGTTGATGTCATCATTAACAGCACCAATAAACACCTCCAGCTTAATGATGGTTCTATCTCCAAATTTATTCTCAATGCTGCTGGTCCACAGATACAAGTTGAATGTAACCAGAAATATCCTAAAGGTATTTCTACATCTGAAATAGCCATCACTAAAGGATATAACCTCAAATGTGAGAAAGTATTTCATCTGGTATTACCTCCCTGGGGTGTAAACTCCTCACATTTAGTAAGTATCAATCATATTATATTGATTTATTGAAAGAGTTGTTGTACAACCCTAGGTTATCATTGATCCAGCATCCCTGTGGCATGAACGGAATTGTCCATAAAACTATGCACAATCCACAGATGTGTTTTTCCAGTCATACAACACTTCCGTCTGCTTCAAGACAGAAGCATGTACTTTGGTGTCCACTGATGTACAGTATGGGCTACAGTGTGACAGTCTGGACTTGTAGCATTCCTTATAGTTTCCAGATCATGAATTCTCGGAATGGCCACTGGAAAGATAGGCAACTGCCACCATTGAGGAAAACTGACCTTTTCCTCCACATGGTGATGGACGATAGGCAACTGATTACGAATCAAATAGCCAATGTTAGGAGCATATTCCATGAGACAGTTTTGTCCTCACAAACCATTCTAATTGTTCCTAATGCTTGCTAACATCCAGTTCGAAATTGATTGATATACATTGTATTGTAGATATTCCTTGAACAAACTATTACATTAAAATACAGTCTCTTGTGTGCAGTATAGAGGATGTTGTATCCCAAACACTGCATCCCAGGCGGTTCTCTGTGTTGTCCTACCTTGTGGGCTCTATTGCTGCATTTTACAATGTGTTCTCACTCAGATTTCCCTCTTGTAAAGAATCATTAATCTCTCTTATTACCTGTTGTTGTTTCCATTAATTACAAGAGCCTACTTCAATTACACTGTGTATCCACCTAATCTTACAACATTTCTCTTTCTATTCATGGCATCCATATGTTCATTCAGACAGGCTTCCTTCTATCACATGATCTATGTTGATCCTTCTGTCACATGATCTATGTTAATCCAATGATCACGTCGTCTATTAATCTAGTAATCACTTGATGTTGTTTAAATGTTATTCTAATCTGTAAATCATATACCATTTCAGTTTGCAACAACTAAATATGTCTTGCAAACAACTTGCACATGCAAGTGCTACCAGTCAAAAGCTCCGTATATCGGAAGCCAGCAAGTGTATGGGGTCATCAGGAGAGAATGCACGCTGTTTCGGGGCCTACCTCTCGACGGCATCAATGCACACCGATTGCTAGATCAGCTGGTTATAAAGTTAAACTTAATATCCTTCTAGCCATCGCTCATCGTCTCTTTTTAAACCAAATCCAGTGGCTAGCCTTCTCCACTGTAGATTGGATATCAGTCATGGTGGCATTGACTTTACAATGAGTAAGGCTTAGTGATAGCAAGTCACCTCACGCTGTATCCAATAAACCCTCTACAACCGACTTCGATTGGAAAATGTTCCGCTTTCCAGCCTGCGTCTTTAGTGTACCGACCTTTCCACATTTGCAGATGTCATTCTCTGAGACGTTCCATCTTACTAGATTCGTAGTTGATGGCAAAGCATCATAAGATGAATGAAACAGAAAACTCAGCTGAGATGTTGTCCACTTCCACATCTCATCCCAACTTACCTTCCTCTCAACAACATGTTCTTCCCATCTCGTCATTTGACCTTGATGAAAACATCGGATCAAATGAAGCTCTCTTCTCTCTGCTTCTCTTGTTTTGACGCTGTTGCTAACAACAGTTCTGCGTTCACTCCGCATCATGCTTGCAAACAGTCTGAACTGATCTGCGCCAAAACCAAATCCTTTCCGATGGTTCTGTATTGCTCCCACCATATCTCTGGGTATAAGAGAAGAAAAGATGTCGTCAGTTTCTGCCTCTGCTTTCCACTTCCTGGCTGTTTTCACCTCTGGTGGGTTACGCCTGATTTCCATATCCTTCAATCCTCTCAGCATTATGACCGTCCGTATCTTCCCCAGCTTATATATTTCGACTATTGATGCTATTGGTAGCTGCAACGAACCTCTTTTAAGATAAAGAGCTGAACTGTTCAACATATGAGGTAGGCCTAGCCACTTTCTAATGAACACATTACATTTTTGTTCAACAATTTCAACTCGTGACAATGCTACCTCATATTTTAAAAGTGGCCACGCAAGTTGCGGGTACAAGCCGAACTGCAAGCACCAAATTTTATATTTACCTGGTAACTTCAAATTATCAATCGCTGATAACCCAGCCTCGGCCTGTTTCATAATTTCAATCCCACGACTTCTGTCTGACAATGTTCCAGCGTATACTCGTCCCAAGCTCTTGACGGGCTCTTCCTTGACTGTTGGAATGCTTGCTTCAGATATTCGAAACTTAAATTCTTTCTGCACTCCCTTAACAAATGTCAGATTACGCGACTTTTTTGCTCTAAATCGCATCCTTGATCACCTTACAAGTTCATCTAATCTCAAGAGGGCATTCTGCATGATTTGTTTATCTGTAGCTAGAAGTGTCACGCCATCCATGAAGGCTTTCTTAGGCAATTGTACATGGGCGATTTGTTCCGAAAAATCTACACCTTTCAAAATCAACTCCATGACTAAGATAAACCACGTGACAGATATTGTACAGCCAGCAGCAATGCCAACCTCCAATTGGTGGCAATCTGTTGTAAAATTTCCAGTTGTAAACCTCATTTCGAAACTGTCATACTACATCCTCATTATTTTGATCACTTTATCAGGAATGTGGACGTGGTCCATGGCTGTTATTAGTAATTTGTGTGGCACTGAACCATACGCGTTAGCTAGATCGAGCCATACTACGTTCAGACTTTTCTTGTTCTGTTTGGCGTCCTGGATTGCTTTCCAAATCGAAAAACAGTGTTCAATGCATCCAGGGATCCCAGGGATTCCAGCCTTTTGAACAGATTCATCATCATATCCGTTACTCTGTAAATATGTCACTGTTCTCCTCGACAGAATTCCCATAAAGGTCTTGCCTTCCACATTCAATAAGGATATCGGCCTAAACTGTTTTGTGGTCTTTGCATTGGCCTCTTTCGGCAGGTATATACCTTCTGCCTTACATCAATCCTCTACTATAGTCTCCTCATGCCACAGTTGTCGGAATAGGACAAAGAGCTTCTTTCGCAGACGATTGCAGTACTTGTGAGACTTTATATGAGAAGCCATCACCTCCTGGGGCACTCTTTGCTCTAGTCTTTCTTACGAAGTCATTCACCTCTCTGTCCCTGATGTCCCCAATCTGGAATTCAATATCAGGTCCTGAGAGATGATTTAGCCCATGTAGAGGTGGCAGCGGCTGGTTACGGTGCGGATCACTGTAGGTTTCCTTAATATGAGCATCCAATTCTTCTTTAGTGCACGATAAATTACCACTCTTCGGTTCAGCGAACAGCTTCTTAGTAAAACCGTACGGGTCCTTCAGAAACTGCCCCCGAGTCCTTTTACTCTCCTTTCGAGGCTCATATCGGCGGAATATGTGGGAAATTTCTTAATCAAAGAATATATTTATTACAACTTAATGATTTCTCCCTGTAAGAAGAATTTGGAAATAGTTCCATAAAATGTTCATTATCAATTACTAAACAATTATTTTTTTTAGATTCTGGCAAACTTGACTCAAATAATAACGACTTGTCTGGAAACTGCTGAGAGAATGGGAGCAAAAAGCCTTGCATTTCCTATATTAGGAGCTGGAACATTGAAGTACCCCATTGAAAATCTACCCAGAACAATGTCTGAAGCAGTGAAAAACTACTCAAACCAAAATTCAAGCCAGATCAAAGATGTTTACTTCATGGTTTATCCTCAAGACACAGAAATAGTAAAGGTTGGTTGATTTATTTGTTGTTTGATGTTGATATTCTTGGAATTTACCAAAAACCAATATTCCACAATAAAGAAAAGAAATAGAACTGATCATTTACTGCCCTTGTTCCAAATATAATTCTCTCCTACAACATCACGGTTTTTCCTCACATACAAAACACCTCAAGCCTCAAGTCCTCACGCAATAGAAAGAACTGACAAACTCACTACTTCCTGCTGAGTATACCTGTCTCCTAGTTTCCCTGCTCATATATTTCTCTACTACCATCACATTTCCAGGCCTCTTTCTTCACTCTAATGGCCCTGTCTACTACACTGTTCCAACACCATGCTACCATAGGTCTGATTCAGATTTAACACCACCCACAAAACTTGGTCTGCAGATCTCAGTAAATTGATTCATGGGAACTTCCCTGTATCTTCTGTGTTACACGTCTGTAACTCCCCTCTTTTTCATTAAATGCTTCACTGAAAATGCATAGACAACTGATATGGCATGCCTGATGGGAAATGCTTGCCGAATCCTTCCTCCCAGATGCTGCATGTCATTCTCCTTCTCCATCTTACACCCTACTCCACCCTCCTGAACTTCCTTACAATTGTTAAGCGTCCGGATCTTTCATTTCCAGTTGTCTCGTAAGAACTTCTAGCTGTCCTCTATTTTACATATCTCTATCTCTTCCTGGTTCATATTAAGTTTCAATTAGGACATCTCTAAATATCCGATCATTCAAAGTTTTTGAGATGATCTGCCAAAGAATATCATAAAAGCAATCCTTCTGTTCATTTGGCAGACCAATCTGAATGGCATAGGCAGAAATAACTGTTGCCGTACAACTCTACAAAACTACTCTGAGCTCAAGTACCCAAACACACACTCTGACTACCTCAGCTACATTACCCACCCATTTCCTAGCTAGAAGTATGACTACTCCGCCTACCCCATCGCTGTTGCTTTCCCAGAAGATTATATAGATATGTATTTTGCCTGTGAGGTATATGGACGAAGCTCCTCTCCACCTTACTTCTTGAAGGCAGCACACATCGAAACACCTCTGTTAGAACATCTCAACAGACCTAGCTTTCAATGTGTCTACATTGACAAAGCCAATTGTAGGGAACTTCAGGAGGTTGGGGCAGGGGGTAAGAGGGAGAAGGAGAATGGCATTCAGCATCTGGGAGGAAGGATTCAGCAAACGTTTCCCACCAGGCATGCCATATCAATTGTCTATGCATTTTATCTGCCATTATTCATTCATCTTATACTTGCTGCATCTGCCTGAAGTGAGGGCTATACAAGCATTGTTAATACAGTAATGAACATATGAAAATAACTAATTAGTTAATCAATTAACGGACTGATAGGTTCTGCATTTTGGTGCAAAGTATAGAAAGTACGACATTAGTGTTGCAGTGATATGGATGAGAGGCAACTATGAAGGGAAGGAAGTGGGGAGGGCAGAAGAAGGATTGTTGGGAGGGGTTCCAGTACAGAAGAAATGTAGGTAATGAGAGCATGAGCGGATGGGCACATCATGAGTAAGGAAAAGATGAAATGATGGGATTTGCACATTTCCACAGCTGATGAAGTAATGGAGATAGAGGAGAGGTGAGATATATTTACAATAACAGAGATATATATTTACATTGACGTTAATAATTAAATGAGGAAATGAGGCATTAGGAGAGAAACTTTGATGATGGTGGATTAAATTAAATTAAATTAAAGATGGGTTTGTTTCAACATGATACAAACACAAGCAGGAGATGAATAGAATAATGCAAAAATTAAAGCAAAGAAACAAATCATAATAGTTTATCTCTCATATCTTTTCATTGTGCATAGAAGTGTGTAATAGTCAGAGTTGTTATTTGAAATGTCTAGTGTTGATATACAGCATCTGTATATACAGACTAATGTAAACATCTATAGACTATATTTGTACATATAGACTAATGTAAGTACGTTGTTTGTATACAACTATATTCTGTATGTATAGTAAGACGGGTGTGTATAAACTGAGGGTCATACATACACTTTCTGTATACAATATGTGTTGGGGACAGAAAAAGATTGTTTGGCTGGACCAGTTCCTTTTCTTCTTTCTCCAGTGTTGGGTACACATCTGCAGATATACTCTGTAGGACAGTATATATAGCATTGAAGTAAAGCACTGTTGACATACCAGTAATTCACTGGAATTTACTCAAAGCCAGTCTGTTTCAACAGAAATGTTCTTCTTTTGGTTTTAATCAGTTTTGAAAATAATGAAGACTTAAGCTGATGCTTGGACATAACATGGAGTCTCGAAAGCAATTACAATTCCATGAATAATGTTTTCTTATTCTTTAAGTAACAATTCCTCACCGAACGACAGAATATTCCAAACCCTGTCCATCGTAGGAGTTTATTTTATAATACAGTGAATAGAAATGTAAATTTAAAACAACATTCATGATAGAAGCAATGAATAAAAGCATTGCATTGAAATTAACAGAAATTAATTATGAAATTATGTTTTTGATTGAGTGATGATAAATTATTTGTTTACTTCTAACAGAAATTTGATGAATATTTCCAAGGAAACACAACAGGTAGTTCAGCTGCATCATCAGGTAAATACTTTTTTTATTTATCTTAAATGTATATTCAAATTATGTCATGTCACACTTAATTGCTACTGGTAACATGTAACGCAGTACAACGTATCACATGGTCGGATGGTCAGTGACTAAACTGGCCACTACACTGAGCTTGCTGGGTATTTGTTGGATACCCTGTAGGATGGGAAATTCAACCTGCGAAAAGGTGAAGGATCTCATGAGTAGACAATGGCCATTCAATAATGTGTATATATGTATGTCTGGTTTGTGTGTGTGTGCACGTGCATGAAAGTATATCTGAATTGCGTATTTTCAAAACTTCTTTTTCATATTTCTATATTATACATTTATATTTATATTTTTATGCACCCCTTTTATATTTTGATAGTTTTAGCATTTTTCTTTTTGATATTTTTGTATTCTTATTTCATATTCTATTATATTGTTATATTTTTGTATTTGTATATTTTTGTATTTACATATGTGTAATTTCTTTATATCAGGGAGGGTTAGTAACTCTTGTGGGAGGTGGTTAATCACATTCCATAGGACTGACAGTACCAGCAGGTTTTGTAGGGTGCATGCTGCATGATGAATCACTATGGGCCTCTGGTCATCCCCTGCTGCAGAAACGGTCTCCAACCATAGCGATGTTCCATGCCACTGACTCAAGTATTTTTTTCTTGATGAGAGAGTGCAATTATCTTTGTGTAATGGCTTCCAAACTTACAACAATTTCATGCACAGGTGTCTGTGCTTCTCAGCCTTCCAACAGTCAACCTCATACCCTGTGGTGAGATAGACCATTGGTGAAGACAGCAGGTGGAGATGAGTGCTCAGAGTTCTAGTCACAAGCCTGCACATAGGAGACCAGCAGACCAGTGGTCACTGTCATTGCATTACACATCAGAAAATTTAACAGCAACCTAAGTGACTGAGCAGTGTTATTAGGACCACACTGCACACCCTAGTAAGATAAGGGTCTAGAAAAAGTGCCTTAAAGAAAGCTTTCCCTGAACAGATTTGGTCAACTACTCGCAGCTGACAGACTTAGCCATTTGCAGTCAATTCAAACGGAGAAAGAAAGACCTAACCATTGCTACAAGGATCATTCTTAGCCAAAGAATTGTGGTGATACAATATCGACCTAGCAGCAATCTAGGCTGAGGAATGGTCCCTGACAGAATCAGGCAGCAGCTACACTTTCTTCTGGAAAGGAAAGACTGTACATGAGAAGAGAATATATGTATTTGGAGAAACCATTAAGTCCTGTCTCCTGAAACAGTCTCCCAACCTTCATACAGGTGTAAATGAAAAGCCTATGAAACTCTACTTCCCTATCAGCCACAAACACTTCGTCCCTGTCATGAGTGGGTATGACCCTACAATCTCATGCTCAGAAGAGATCAAAGAGCAGTTCTGTGCTGACTGGGACACTGTGCTACATCACATGCCTGCTACTGACAAGCTTATAATACTAGGGTACTTCAATGCTGTTGTTGGCAAGGATAAAGAGTGGTGGAGAAGGGTTAGATGGAAGTATGGAGTTGTGTAAATGAATAGCAATGGTCTTCAGTTGCCGAGCAAATTCGCCGAGCACAACCTGCTGATTACCAACATCATCTTCCTGCTGGCTGATAAGTATAAAACATCACGGACACATCTGCATTCAAAACAGCGTGATAGCAGTGACATCCTCATCACCAGGAGAATGCATGGGACAGAGTGCTCGACTGACCACAAACTAATAAGAGCCAAGCTCAACATCTGCGTAGTTCCCGAACACCACAATGGCTGAGAGCTCATTAGACCAGCCTTCAGCATGGCCAGACTCCTATCAGCCAAGTACCAGCAGTAGTTCCAGTCCAGCCTTGATGACAGGTGCGAGGTGATAGGACCACTGACAAGACTCTTTCACGACAACATAACCGGATATGTTTTTGTGCAATACTCACTGCACCAACTCTTTTGACATCTTCAATGGCCTAAAACATGGCTGTGTGCTCACCCTGTTTTGTTCAACTTGTTCTTCACACAAGTCCTACACCTGGGTCTATACATAATGCACTGCATTGTCAAGTGGGACACAAAAGTGACAGCAATGACACCATCAGCAGTGACATTGGTCCCTCGTCGGTTGTCACCTTTATAGGGTAAGTGGACAGCACAAAGGTAACCTTACTCAGGAAGGGTCATTATAGATTTATATATCTTAACCATCAATGAAAACCCCAAGTCCACTCTAGGGCTGTGACCCACGATGAGTTCAGAACCCAAAGCAGTAATTCTAGTGCAGCAGGGCAGAGCCTCATGTCACGCTTAACCGTAAAGACTACAATAATTAACTGCGACAACTTAAAACTAATTACCCAAATGATGTGGGGTACGACATGTCACATACAACCTTAGAAATACTTGTGGGTGCCTTTGGATGCACCAAGTTTCCAGAAGAGATGTGACAAGGAGACAGAGTACAGACAAGAGAAACATATAAGGAGAATCCACCACAACCACCACCACCCTCACACCCCAGATTCACTCAATTGAAGTTCACAGTTCTTTGTGAAACAAAAGAAGAACTGATGGAACCATCATGTGCACCAAAAGAAGACAAAATTAAGCATCCGCAAGTTGAATGAAGAGGAGATGGACTCTGCTCTGATTTTGTGCAACACCCATACAAGAGAACACTAGCAAAAGAATCACATGAGCTATCCATGAACCACTAATGTGCAATTTTGTAGAGGATGTGGAATATTTCATCCTTGGGATAATAGTAAATTTGTCCAGTTGCACCTTTGAATATATGTTTCTTTACTACCACAAGGGGCTAAACACAGAGAGGACAAACAAGGACAGACAAATGGTTTAAGTCGATTACATCAACCCCAGTGTGTAACTGGTACTTAATTTATCAGCCCCGAAAGGATGACAGGCAAAGTCGACCTCGGCTGAATTTGAACTCAGAATGTAACGGCAGACGAAATACGGCTACGCATTTTGCCAGCACACCACCTTATCTTTTTGTCCAGCACCTTTGAATATAGCAGTTTGAATGAGTGGCAGAAAGTCAATATTGATGGGATATTCTGGTTCAACTTTCTGGTTCGACTTAGCTAAGTTGATTTCTCCCTCTACATGGGTTGCTTTCCTTAAATGCTTTCCAGGTCTTTGAATTAAATTATATTTTGCTTAAATTATTGTGTTTCATATATGTTTATATATTATTCCTTGTTTATGTTGAATTGTTATTGTGTTTGTTGCATAATGTGAAAGGGCCTCTGAGTCAACTTAGCAAAGACCAAAGTAGGCAAACAGACAGGACTGTAGTCGCTTCAATATATAGAAAAGGTGTATGTAGAAATTCCATACAGTGTACCTAGAGGTAGCAGATTGCTTCTGCTCTTTAGGTAGATTAATTAGCAGTGGAGGTGGATGTACTGAAAGTATAGTTGCTAGAAAAAAAACCAGCATGAGAATGTTCAGAGACCTTCTACTTCTGTTGGTAACAAAAGTCCTCTTCTTCTCAGAACCAAAGGTAGATTGTATAATGCTTGTGTGTGAACAGTAATGCTACATGAAAGTGAAACAATAGCCCTGAATCAGAGGACATGTGAAAACTAGAGGGAAATGAAGGCCAATATACTCCATTTTATGTGCAATGTCAGTGTGCATGTGTGAACAAAGTATATGTTGAGAGAGACTGGCAAAAGAGGCATCAGATATGACATGCAAGAGAGAACGCAGCAGTTGTATGCACATGTGAAATGTATGGATGAGGGTAGCTGTATAAAGAAGTGCTGGTTGCTAGAGAAGGATGGAACCAGAGTTTATTTTAATGAGATACCTCTTGCAGACACCTTAGACACATCTATACCAAGGGATATACCTAAACCAGTTGTACAGTATCCCACCCATGAGGGATTGATGCTAGATGGGTCAAAATGATTATTATGATGAATGAAGATTCTTGTATCAGCTTTTGCGTGGCCGATACCAGTGCCACCTCTACCAGTGGCATGTAAAAAGCATGAACCAAATGTGGCCCATACCAGTGCCACCTGACTGGCACATAAAAAGCATGTACTACATTCTCAGTGGGTGGCATTAGGAAGGGCATCCAGCTGTAAAATCCTTACCAAATCAGATTGGTGCCTGGTGCAGCCTCCCAGCTTGCCAGTTGTCAGTCAAACCATCCAACCCATGCCAGCACCGAAAGCAGACATCAAACGGCAATGATGATAATGATGTTGATGACATATATATGCCTGCTCAGGTATGGTCATGTGATGCATGTGGACAAAGACAGCTGTGTAAAGAAGTGCCGATCTCTAACTGTGGATGGAACCTGTGGAAGAGGTAGACCCAGGAAGACATGGGACAAGGTGATGAAGCATGATCTTCAGATGTAGGGTCTCACAGAGGCAATGACTAGTGACTGAGACCTTTGACGATATGCTTTGCTTGAGAAGACCCTTCAAGCCAAGTAAAATCATAGTTGTAACTGGCACCCGTTCTGGTGTAAAAAACACCTTTGAAGCATTGGGCCTTATGGACACAAAATGGCTGGGGCCAGAGGCATATGAAAAGCTCCTTTCAAGTATTGGGCCTCACGGAGGCAATGACTGAGATCTTTGGCATTATGTCATAATTGAAAAGAAGACCCATCAAGCCAAGAAAAATTGCAGTTGTGGTAGATACCAGAGTCATGCAAATTGGCACCCATTATACTCTCGGAGTGGTTGGCGTTAGGAAGGACATCCAGCTGTAGAAACCATGCCAAATGAGACTGGATTCTGGTGCAGCCCCTCAGCTTACCATCCCTGGTCAAACTATTTAATCCATGCCAGCATGGACATTGGATTTCGAATGATGATGATGATGAATTAGAGAGAATTTAAACTTGAATACAAAAAAAGAAGAAATAATTTTAACAACACTTGACATCATTCACTACGCAGAGTCTCAGGATGGTAGCAGTGGTCTGAAATAGTCATATTGTAAACATGTACTAGATAGTAATATATAGCAATAATTAAAGAGCAGTTGATATCACTCCCCACAGGGATATGGTGATAATCTTTTTCAGGTTAACTTCATTATTTCAAGAACCGATAGCTCTTCACTGAACAGAAAAACAGGAAACACTACAATTATTATTTAATCTTGAAGCTGCACCATAAGAAATCTTCTGCTGCTTGTTTGGTTATTTTTCATTGACAAAATGAATATTTCTTCTATTTCAGATGATGAAGATGAAGAAATAGAAGATAATGTCTTTGCTGGTCAAAAAGATGTTGGTGTCACATTGAAATTCTTAGCTAAATACCAAAATCTTGACAATGCTATAGAAACTGTTAAAAAGGAGTACAATTCTCTATTAACAACTGAGAAAATACCATTTGATGTGGACTTGACAGAACCTCGAGTAAGTTGTCCACAACAATACAGGGTTCTTATTATTGTTGTTATCATTTTCTGATTGAATTTTATTTTCATTTTCCAACTGGGTCTCAACCAGAGTCCTAAGGTACATATATATATTTGTTGTACGACACCCCTGACGAGAGTAGATGGCACCACTTCATATAAATAGAATCTGTCTGATGTAGTCGGGAGTTCACAGTTTGGTCATTGAAGTCCAGATACAGTTTAGAGTTTGAGTTGGTGTGTTGGAAATACTGATTGTTGGTTCATTGTGTTTTTTTTACTGCTGCTGTTTCTATTTTGTATTGTTATAACACTGTTACGGTGTAGTCTTTATCTATCATCAACAATATTGGAGGCGTAAAGATATAACATCTCACAACGAGGATTTTTCAAAGCTCACAGAGGTTATTTGTCAATTTGAGCATCATACAAATTGTTAAATTATGGAGAAGCTATTAGCAGCAGTAATACAGCTTCAAGAGAAGCAACCAAAACAACTACAGGAGTTACAGAAGCAAATATTACAACAACAACAACGGTTAACTGAGTCACAGTGAAGGAAGTTTAAAAATTCGGTAAGTTCGTTTACAGCAGACATCATGGCAAACTCAATTTCTGAATTCACTTATAATCCAGAGGAGGGTATTATGTTTTCTGCATACCATAGAAGGTACAAGGAAAATTTTAACAAGGGTTGCATGTAATAATCAAAGATCATTATTTATCACTCAAATGGAATGTTGGAACTTAATGAAAAGTGATGACTTTATTACATATGCCAGAGAAGTTAACCATATGTGTGAAAATTCTAAACTTTAGGAACTCACTGAGGATATGTTTAAATCGCTTATCTTCATAGAAAGCCTTATGGCAAATGAAGATAGAGAAATTCAGGCAAGGGTTTTCTAAAATGGAGCAAGCGAACCAAGACTGCAATGGTCTACAGACCATTGCAGAAGAATGTCAAACAATGGTAAACCTGAAGCACTGCATGAAAATAATTCAAGAAAAAGATTCTGCAAAAATACAGATGTGTCAACCCGGAAAGTACAACCAAAAAACAGTGCCAGGCCCCAATCCATGTTACGTATGTGAAGGCCTACACTTCAGGGAAGCGTGTCCGTTTAAAAACCAAAAATGCTGTAGGTGTCAGAAACTTGGTCGCAAGAGCTCACACTGTAGGACAAGATTACAAGAGTTGGATGCAAAATGTTTTAAGTGAATGCAACACAAAAACAAGAATATTCATACAAACAAAAATAAGCATTAAACAACAGCTGGATATGGGTAGGGATATTTCTATCATTAATGCGGATACATGGGCAAAAATTGGGAAACTGAGGTTGAGTAAACGGGCGATAAACTACATTTCATGGGTGAAATGTGTACAGGCATCACATTTCAAGGAGAAACATGCAAAGCCAAAATATTCTTTGTGGAGAATACAATCAATCAGTTTGGTAAAGTTTGGTTGGAGTTATTTGACCTATGGTACCTCCCCATAAGTCTCTACTGCAAAAACATAAATGGTTGTCCTGTTAGAAATAAATCGTGTGAGGAATTGATGTTTCCCCAAGTACTATCAGTGGACATAGGTCTATATAAAAAGACCAATGCCTGCTTTTAAATAAGTTAAAACGCTGTGCCTATATTTAAATCTAACAGAAAAGTACCATCTGCAGCAATTGAAATCATAAATAAAGAGTTAGACAGACTGGAAGAGAGTGGATTCATCTAAAAAGTGGATTACTCTAAGTGGGCAGCACCCATGTTGTACATTAAGAAGAAAAATGATAATATTAGACTGTGTGCCAATTTCTCTACAGGATTAAAAGACTGCTTAAAGATATGCCACCATCCACTCTTGATACCAGAGGACATTTTCGCAAAAATTAAATGGTGGAAAAAATTTCTCTAAATTGGATCTGTCTGACTCTTATTTACATATTAAAGAAAATGACAAATGCTCAAAGTATCTGAAAATAAATGTACACAGAGGATTGTACGGACATACCTGGTTAGATTTTGGATTAAAGGCTACACCGGCAATATTTCAGCAAATCATGGATGCTATGTTATATGATTGTGAATTTACAGTCCCTTATTTAGACAAAATATTGATTAAAAGTAATTCATGTGAACAGCATATTGAGCATATAAAAGCTGTGTTCAAGAAAATTAAAGAGTACAGGTTCAATTTGAGTGAAGTAAAATGCAAATTCCTTTTGCCTCAAATTATGTACTTAGGGCAAATGATTGATAAAAATGGTAGATGGCCTGATCCATCGAGGGCAGATGCAATAAAGAATGTGCCTGTTCCGACAAATATACCAACGTTATAAGCGTTTGTTGGGCTGGCAATCTACTACCAAAACTACATTCTTAACATGCACAAATTAAGAGCTCAAATGAATGACTTATTAAAAAGGAAGTAAAATGGAATTGGTCGGTTAAATGCCAAAACACAATTGGAAAAATTTGATAAAATTCTAATCGCAGATATTGAGTCTACTGTATTTTCATCCTGAAATAGACATTGTTGTTGCATCTAATGCTTTGGAGTGTGGAATTAGGAAACCAGTGATTCCTGTTTCATGTTAGCTGATAGCA
>NW_021833609.1:0-57453 GCF_006345805.1 Octopus sinensis | reverse complement strand
TTCTTTTCTTCCTTTTGCTGCACTTTCATCAAACTGTATATTAAATTCTTTGTTTGGGAAAATGGGAGAATTATCATTGGCATCTTCTATCATAACTTTGATTTCCAATATTTTGAGAAAAGAATGGCCATGCTGAACTGCGATTTCCAATACCCTGAAGCATACCACATTATATTGACAAAGAATTTCTGCATCCAATATGGCAGCTGTGTGCAGTTGTCCTCCAGGTGTAACATTAAACAACTGAACACTTCCATCTGTATTACCCTGAAGTACTTTAAATTTCAGTTTGTTGCTATTATCCTGAGACTGTATATTATCCAGTAAGTGTGTATCAGTGACAATATCTCCAATATAACTGTTTAAATCATTGTTCTCTTTCACATGATAAATATGATCCACACACCAGGAGCTCTCAGCCATCAACAGCACCAACAATACCATTGACAACATGACTACAATCTTCAATTGTCTTTGATATATTAATCTGAAATGGAAATAGATATATAGAGGATAACATCCAATATACAGAATATATCTAGATATTGCTTCCATACCAATACATCATAATTTATGTCAAAATATCAATTACCATCATTAAGTAGCATAAATTCTTGCAAAATTTTTTCTTATTGATCAGTGACAATGAGAATTGTGAAAATTTGATTACCAACTGATTATATATATATATATATATATAATATATATATATATAAAGACATATATATATAAATGAAGTTCAATCTTGCTTGCTTGCTTGCTTGCTTACAATGTTACACAGCCAAACTGGTGCATAAAGGGAAAATACTCTGAAAATAATTTAACCCAGACAGGGAAGAAACTCTAACCTTTCCTTTAAACACATTATGATGGGCAAAATATTTTAACGTGAAAATGACTTTTAAAATACGGTATTTTGTAAAAGATTCATTCGTAACCTTGGTGTGAAATAGTTTTTTTTCCATAGGTTTCTTTGAGTGTATTCAACATATCTCACCTCCAAAGATTTGGCTGCTATTCCTAGCACGCTTTACAACATAACAGCTATTTGCAATAAAGGACATAAAAAACCTGTTACATGGTAGCAGGGCATGCAAGAAATAGCAGCCAAATCTTTCCTTTTTCTGGGAAAAGGAGCTGTTTACGCCTGATTTCGATATCACATTCATTGAAAGCATGTGAAATAACATGGAAAAGAAAAAAATAACTCACAAAACAAAACTCCATTGCTGGGAAACTTGGAACTTCCCAGGTGACAGAACGGTCACGGGTAGTCTAGTATATATATAATGCTTATGTGTGCATTATGATGCAGGCATGGTGTTGTGGTTGAGAAGTTGATTTCCCAAACACACAGATCCCAATAAATGGTATCTTGGCCCATTGTCTTTTACAATATTCCTGAGCTCACCAAAGTCTTTTGATGGATTTAGGGAATGGAAACTGAAGGAAACCCATCATACGTGTGAGAGAGGGGGAGTGTGTGAGTGTGATTGCATTTAAGTGGTGACATTTGTTATTTAAATATACATCATCATTTAACGTCCGCTTTCCATGCTAGCATGGGTTGGACGGTTCAACTGGGGTCTGGGAAGCCAGGAGGCTGCACCAGGCCCAGTCTGATCTGGCAGTGTTTCTACAGCTGGATGCACTTCCTAAGACCAACCACTCTGTGAGTGTAGTGGGTGCTTTTTTCGTGCCAGACGAGGCTGGCAACGGCCATGATTGGATGGTGCTTTTTATGTGCCACCGGCACAGAGGCCAGTCGGGGCGGCGCTGGCAATGGTCACGTTCGGATGGTTCTCTTACAAGCCACCAGCACAGGTATCACAACTAAACAAATTTTTTTTTTTACTCTGCAAAGAGATAGACTTTTCATAACTTAGCACTAGACATGTAAACTTCAAGAGAAGAGTGGAAAATCATGTCTAAAAAGTTATTTTCTTTAAGTTGAATTAGCCCTTGAAAGAAGAAAATCAGGTATTTCAGTTGTGGGTTTGTACCATAGAAGCTGAAAGTGTTTGACTGTCAGTGTCTCCAAGTTTGAAAGAAGGAAGGAAGAATATTACATCCAAGCCAGAGACCTGAATTAAAAGCCCCTAACAGAGAATATATCACTGAAGACACATAAGCATCCGATAGCGATGTTATATAGACAGAAAAATATTTTGTAACTTTACTCTGTTACAGCTCATCTCTGGCAATAAAACAATGATTATGTATTGCCAGTGATCTTCTCTTGACAGGGCAACCAACAACATTGCTTTTACAAAAGGGACACTCCAACATTTGCCATGGGATTATGGATTTGCCAGAACTCTCCATGAGATACATTACTATTACAGAGATAATGAAAGTTGATATTTATGAGAATCCTCGATATTTTATATGGTTCTGTGATCCTATCGAGGATGTGCTAGCAACAGAACACAGCAATGAGTTCTACAAGTTTTAATCAGTACATGTCTTGCAAACAACTTGCATATGCAAGTGCTACCAGTCATAAAACTCCACATACAGGAAGCCAGCTAGTGTATGGGGTCATCAGGAGAGAATGTACGCCGTTTCGGGGCCTACCTCTTGACATTATCATGAAGACAGTCTTGTATTAAAATCAACCCATACATACTCTACATCCAAAGTAGCTGTTCAAACTGCTAGAAATAAGGGATAAATCAACCTCAAATTACATCCTATCCTTTTGGAAATGGATTCATTGAGTAAGGTAGAACTGACTTTTCATAGCATAGGAATCAGGCAAAATGATCATAGCCAGAAGGCTTACTTGATGAGTAGTGACCTGGGTCTAAACAACAGTAACAAGACTAACACCTGAATTTCTTCCACAAATGAGTGAGTCCCAGGAGTCAATTTATCTGTTATGAATAGTTGACAAATTTTCTTCAAATATCAGCTTGCCATTAAAAAAAAGGAACACATTACACAAAGTAGCCTTTGATATTACTAAAAAGATAAGATGACTATGGCTGCAATGACTTTGATCATTGGATCTTTTCAGACAAGTTGACCAAGGGTTAAACTACAAGTTCAATAATTATTGCAAGATACTGATGAGAAATCAGAATAGCCTCCCTTGATTATTAAAAGTCTACTTTTTCTACTCTGACCTCAGTTCCTGTATAGATGGAGTATTTTGAAGATAATATCCTACTTAACTTATACATAAAGGAAAAAAATTAATCAAGATATTCTATTGTATACCATTTTCTTTGATTACAATAATATCCGATTATTAACCAGTTTGTTGACTCAGATAACAATATATATAAAAAAGAATGATAGTAAAAAATATTGATGGTTTAAAGATGTTAAATATTTGAAAAAATAACAGAACTTATTTAAAAAGTTTTTTGTAGTGCTGGTATTTATATATACTATAGTATGTGACAATTTAATTGTCTATTAAAGTGAGAGAATAGTATACAAGTTAACACATTGTCTGTTATTCAGAAAGTTATTTTATCAACATAAATAACAGAGAGATTACCAAATGACTAAAATATAGATAAAAAGTTTTAATATATACTTACCAACAGTTGTTATATATTCTTAAAGTTGTTACTGTACTGTTTAAAAGTTCTGGCATCAAAAAGTTGTAGTAGTAGCAGGAATTCTGAGCAGTTTGGTATGTAATAGTGCTATGTAGTTCTATGAAGTGGACTGTGTAGTATGTAATGTGTGCTGTAGCCAATGACAAGCTGTCTTTTATTCCAGTGCAAGGAAACGGAAGTACAGCTTCCAGTTCTTGCAGTTAATAATGGGCTGACTCACAGACTAGTTTACTTAAGCCCACACACATACATATACATATGTATGTGTTACAGAATGAATAAGGTAGAATATTTAATGTCTAGAAAACTGAGGCAAAGCAATAAACTTATGAAAATATGATTAAATATTTAGTTTTCCAAGATTTAAAAAAAAATCTTTATATTATAAATTTGGTAAAAGTTAGAAAAGTTTCCAACATCAAAAGTTTAAAATTTTCAATAACCTTTATATACCAGCCATTATTTAGTAAAATTTTGGCAAAATTTATTAAAAAATCCCCTTAAATGCTTTTCAATATATTTAACTCTTAATACTAATTTGAAAATACGAAATTATGGCTTTGAATTAGAGGCTCAACAATAATCAACATATGAAATGACTTTCTACACCTAAATGAATTTAGATTTAGAAGCTTAAAATACTAATTTCAAAACAATAAGACTATATACATATTTGCATTATTTGTATGTTGTCTGTTACTATATATATATGTGTGTGTGTGTATCACACAAGCTAACTGGACTAATAAAGAATATTTTATGATTATTGGAGGGGTTTTTTTTTTTAACAATTATCAAATAATCAACAACTGATTTAATTATTTGTTACATTTCGATAATTACTTTTTTCCTTACACTATATTAAAATATAGAAGCAAAGGTTTGTAGAAGTTTGAGGATCTTAGTGGACTTCAAAAACATTTTCTTATTTAGAATGACAGTCTTAAATATTTTCCTTCTTACAAAGAATTAAATTTATCATAGCTATTGCATATGACTGAAGAGAATGTAGCTATACAAAAACAATATATATATTTATAACATTAATTACTATTTTACTTGTAAGATTTAATGAAATTTTATATTAATAGTTTTATGTATGAATTTGTGCATTGTTAGTAGTTAATATTTGTTGGAGGCGCCTGATGTATTCAAGGTACTTTTGGTAGTGTTGTCACCTTAGGTACAGATGGTAGAGGTGGTATACAGATTGCCATTGCTACTGAAGGTGGTTGTTCAATTATGTTAGATGTGGTACCTGTTATAGTCAAAGGTATTTGGTCAGGGCAACAGGAAGTGTTCATGTCAACATTAGGTTCAGAGTTACATCCATTGTTATCTCCCCTTGATCTGTTCAGTGTGTGTGGTAATTGGTTTCTCGTATTCCATGTGCAATCACCTTGGTAGCGACACAGATCTGTAGAAATAGGGATTGAAGATTGACATCTCACTCAGAATTTTAACAAAAGTGTCAGTAAGTTCTGTAGTCACTTTGGTTACAACAAATATATATGGAAACATTTATTTTGAGTGATTTAAGATATCTTTGGTACAAAATTTATTGAAAGAAATTCCTAAATTAAATTCATTTTTTTACAGTATTCTTTTATTTGATGATATATATATGTTTAAGTTCCATGATTAAAAAATATCAATATAATATCTAACCAGTGTAAAATAGAAGCATGTTTGAGAAGTTTGCTTCGTATCCATTTATTTCCTACTCATAGAAATTGTTCAGCTAAATTTGATGATCTTTTATGTCATCTTTTTTTCAAGGAGCAGTTTGATGCATTGGGGAACAGCCGATGGCATTAGAGAGCATTGAAGGCGGCGAGCAGGCAGAAACATTAGCGCGCCATGCAAAATGCTTAACGGTATTTCGTCTGTCGTTACGTTGTGAAGCTGCTGGAGACTTTGGTCAAGCTTTGGCTGGTGTTGCTGCTTGGAGGCCACATATGTGTGAAAGCAGGACTCAGTACCTTGCCATATCTCCAGGAAGAATCAGAAGTGGTTGTAGAAGAAATTCTGTGATTTCATCAGCTCCGATTTCTGTCTCCCACCCAATTACACATATTGTAATCTTATTGGCACTATGAGTGGGGCAAGGCCAAAAATGGTATCAACTACTTTTCTTGCAACACCAAGGCCAATCTGGTGACCAAGATCAAGGAGGTGTTTCAAGATCTACTCGGTGACACAGTGAAGAACACATTTGCCAGGTTCTTGAGTTGTCTTGAAGCCATGGTGGAAGCCGAGGAAATAGTTGGCATTGCAACGAGTATCCAACCATAGAAACCAAGCCAAAAAGGAAACTCATGAGCGAACACACCAAACTGACTGAGGTAACCTCTCCAACCCATGCCAGCATGGAAAGTGGATGTAAAAAACCATGATGGTGAGGATTTACATAAATTATGATCTGAAACTGCAGAAATATTAGGCATATTTAACTGACCTGATAGATCTTCATAGTGTCCAGCATTGCTGACACTCCATCCATGACCACAGTCCGTGGTAGATGACAATGTTGACATCCCACTGAAGGGGTTAGTGCTGTTTAGTTCTTTATAATTTGGTGACATACTTTCTTCTCTTGGAACAAATATCTATAAAAAAACAAAAAAAACAAATGAGAAATAGAAAAATATTCTGAAGAATTGCAATAAATAAATAGAAATAGGCAATTCAAGGAATAAACCAAAGCCTATAACTTCCACATTAAGTTCCCTTAAAGAATAATTAGATTTTGCCACAACAGCAAAGGTTGAAATATTAATTAACGGGTTAGTAAGTATGTCATAGAATTCAAAGAATAAAAATGAAGTTATTCAATATTAAAAGAATTTTGAAAGAATATAGCTATTTATGCTTTTATTGATTCTAAATGTCTGATGCAATATTTGAAATAAAATATATCAAAGAATTTTACTTTTTACAAGCTCTGGTAAATTTTTAGTCTTTATGAAATAATTTCAATGTAGAATAAACATTTTGTTCACCCCATCTCAAATTTTGAAAAAAAAACCAGGCAAATAGGACAGTTGAATTAGAAAAACAACTCTGAATAGATTATTAAAAATCCCACCTGTTGATGATTTCTTAGGCTCAGATCTACCCATTGGTCAGATACACTTCTGCAGTGAATATCTTCTCTGTCTACCATTGGTTGTTAAGATTTCTGAAGATTTTTTTTTCCACTGTGTACTGAACACCAGGAGGAACACAAGTAGGATCAAATATATATTTTGATTGCGTGTTTAATGCAGGTGTAACCTTGTGGTACATATCAACACTGTTGTTATAGTTGTTGTCCGTCTGCTTCAGTCTATGAACTATACAGATCGATATAGAGATCACTATAACAACTGATACAATCACAGCTGCTATAACAATAACAATCATCACATTCAATTGGAGACCATTACTTGATTCTGTTGTTGTCTTTGAAGGGGTCTTAAATATCTTTGATGTGTTCTTACTAACTGTTAGAGTCAAAGACTAAATTATTGTTGATGACAGAAAATTAATTCATATATTTTAATTCTTTATTTGCTTCACATTCTAAAGATTAGGAATTATTTCATTTATAACAAAGTAAGAAGAATTCTTTATGCTTCGATGCTTTAATGAAAACTAATCTAATATAAATCCTTAAATATTACTATCAAGATAATGTCTATCATCACATTTCTACAAATAGACTCAAATTTTCTTCTTCAGGCTATTTGATGAGCCAGCATATTTTCTGTCTGAAAATCTCTGTGTATCTTTAATGGCTAATTAAAAAATAGTCAGTGTATTCATTAAAGTCCATTTCTTATATTTTTGTGTGAATTTCTGCCCAGAGTAATGTCAATATATTTGATGTTATAGTGATTGCAATTTGCTCATTGCAGCCCCTGGCCTTCTTCAGGAACCTAGCATATTCAATGTCATCTCCAGAATTTCAAACTCAAGCCTTTAGTAAATTCATGCAATTTTTTTTTATTTATTTATGTGCCCTTTTCAAGCCTAGCCAGGCTCGTGGGCCCGGTTTCCCGGTTTCTGTGGTGTATTTGTTCCCCCCCCCAGCTGGACGGGACACCAGTCCATCGCAGCGTTACTCAAGAAACAGGAAGAGAGAGTGAGAGAAAGTTCGGGCAAAAGAGTACAACAGGGGTCGCCACCACACCCTGCCGGAGCCTTGGGGAGCTTTTAGGTGTTTTCGCTCAATAAACACATACAACGCCCGGCCTAGGAATCGAAATCGCAATCCTCCAACCGCGAGTCCGCTGCCCTAACCACTGGGCCATGGCGCCTCCACAAATCCATAGAATACATCAAATACAAAATATTCCTGGAGTGGACAACAAAATAAAAAAAAAGAATCTAAGCCTATATACCTTCCTGAATATGACAGACATGTGATGAATACTGGATGATATGATAGCTGAAACATTCAACCATCTTACAAACAATAACTCTGAGCACCTTTTCAAACTCCACCTGTCTAACACCAGTGGACATATTTACAAAGTCAGAAAACAGCACAGCTCCCATGACTTCAGGAAACATTTTTTCACGCTGAGAGTTGCTGAAGCGTGGAACAACTGCCGGCATCAGTTGTTAGTTGTCGGAGCACTGCATCCTTCAAAACTTCCATGCTTTCTGAGATTCGCCAACACTACACTTGATTTTCTCCCCTCCATACACACGCAAGCATGTATCTGACTCATACACTATTCACTTTCCAGACATTTGTACATTACTACATGTGCTTTATATGCACTTTTGACAAGTTGTGGTGCACCTGAGCACTGTATACAATAATTTAATTATTATTATATTATATACTAGCAGTATCGCCCGGCGTTGCTCGGGTTTGTAAGGGACATAACTATATAAGCATTTTTAGAGAGTTATAGCCAAAAAATAGCAAAAAAAATGCATTAAAAATGGAAAAAAATGGTAAATTTTTTTTAAATCGTTGACTCATCGTAGACATTTTTAGAGAGTTACTTCCCTTATATAATAGCGAAAAAATGCATTAAAAATGGAAAAAAATGATGGTAAATTATTTTTAAAATCGTAGACTCATTGTAGACGCCCACTAATACCCAGAAGGGCTCGATATGAATCACGACTATAAGATACCCGGCTTTGGTTAAACTGCACCGCAAAATGTGGGAGTAGTTAGGAATCTAAATCGTAGGAGACAGACAGCACACAACCTCACTTTTATATATAAAGATAACAACCAAAAGTATACTAGGTGAAATATATCAGTGTATTTCAAGAGTATGGGAAGGAGATTACCAAAATAAGTGAATTATGTAGTTGTATGTGATATATATTGACCACTAACATGTCAATCCAAATAAAAAGAATCCTTGTATTATAAAATATGTTTAGAGGAATATTCTATTGATTTTTGTATTATTTTCATTATGTAAGTTGTGAAGACAACTTATAAGATGCTTATATTAATACAGTGTTTCCGTAGAGTTACTGTGCATATTTTTTACTATGGAAACTGAAGGTACCTGAGGTATTGAAGGTACTTTTGGTAGTGCTGTTGCTTTAGGTACAGCTGGTAGTGCTGGTTTACTGTTCGAAGTAAAGTGACTTGTCATTGGTACAGTAGATGGTTGTTCAGTGATCTTAGATGTATTATCAAATATAGTCAAAGGTATTTGGTTATCAGTGATATTGTCACCATTAGGTTGATATCCATTATTATCTCTCTTTGAACCACTGGGCGTGCATGGAAGTGGATTTCTCCTGTTCCACGTATGGTCACTTTGATAACAGTACAGACCTGGAAGTAGATCGATTTTTAAAAAGTTATTAAAAACGAATTTGATAAAAATTACACTGAAGCTATTTTTTCTAAATTAGTTTTCCATTTATTAAAAAATTTACTTAATTCCTGTTAAAACTATGGCTGCATATTCTATGATACTTAGAACACTGACAGTCTTCCGTATGCACAGAAATTAAATATCTAAAGACAAATGATGATTTCATAAATAAAATATCATATGGAAAATAAATTACTAGAATTAATACTATTTATATATTTAGTAGACTGATTGTGTAAACCTCTTGACTTTTTAGTGTCTAACTATTTCAAAATTTATCAGTCGTGGTCAAAATGCTTCTCATAAGATACATGTAAAAATTAACACTTCCTTTCTCCAAGCTTAGATTCGAAACCAAATCTGAGGAATCTCACTTGTCTGAACCACCACTGACCAAACAAGCATGAAAGAAATTTTCTTCGTCCTGTCAAAAAAAAAAGATTGATCATCTCCCTTCGACCTCAGCCATGTCAGGTGAAGATCAAATGGACAGGAGCTGACCTATTTAAGCACAATGTATATCTGTCCTTCTAGCTGCCACGATATGTTATAAATACCTTGGTCAGTAAAAGGACAGATAGAAAAGATCTGGGACTCAGAGTGCATAAGATAGCTGACCAGTATTTTCTCTGATGAACAACACACACACAGACAGTATTCACTTTTTACCCTAGCATATCCACAGATGTACATTGTCGAATTCCTCGCTGGCTCATTGCAGTTGGCAACAAACTGATGTAGTGAAAACTTATGCATTACACCAGCAAATGCAAGTCCCACAAATAAATCATTTAAACTATAAAAAGATGTTGTTCCTTTGTTCACTTTGAAGGCATCCACATGCCTATCACATCTGTTTACCTCAACACATTCTGATACACACCTTAACCACTTCAGACATGCTGCCCAAAAAGTAATTATGAGTGACTCAAGAATGCTTTAAACATTCTACCTGCTGGGTTTTGAGAACTACAAAAATGATGACAAAATAAATGCATTTAATGAGATGAAATCAATCAGTATTCAGTGAGTTCACCTGTGGCTGTATATATGTATTCTTACTTAATATATCTTTTAAAATGTATGTATATTGTGGGTCTTGAACTTAAGAAAATATCTTTTGGCTCTTATGAAGAGCAGCAAAAAGAACTTAGCCATCACTAGTATTACGTAACATAGAATCGAACTGCGGCTTTATATAGCTATGGTACGACCTCACCTGGAATTTGCATCGCCGGTCTGGAACCCCTATCTTGCACAGGATATTAATCATCTGGAAGCCATTCAGTGACGTGCAGCCAAGAGAATACCCTCCATCAGGCATCTGCCATATTCTGAACGCCTTACTATCCTGGGCATGGACACATTGAGACTCCAATGTCTGGCAGCTGACTTGGCAGACACCCATAAAATTATTAACCATCTTACAAACAATAACTCTGAGCACCTTTTCAAACATCACCTGTCTAACACCCGTGGACATGTTTACAAAGTCAGAAAATAGCTCAGCTACCATGACTTTAGGAAACATTTTTTCACGCTAAGAGTTGCTGAAGCATGGAACAAACTGTCGGCATCAGTTGTTAGTTGTCGGAGCACTGCATCCTTCAAAACTTCCATGCTTTCTGAGATTCGCCAACACTACACCTGATTTTCTCCCCTCCATACACACGCAAGTATGTATCTGACTCATACATTGTTCACTTTCCAGACATTTGTACATTACTGCATATACTTTATACACACTATCTGACAAGTTGTGGTGCACCTGAGCACTGTATACAATAATTTCATTATTATTATTATTGAAGAGAGAGTCAGTATTTTTAACTAACCTGGCAGTTCCTCATAGTGATCAGCACTACCAACAACCCAGTCATGCCCACTATCAGTATGAGTGGACATTGCTGATATCTCATTGAATTCGTTAGGTCTGTTTAGCTCTTGGTAACCAGGAGATGAACTTTCTTCTCTTGGGAGAAATACCTAAAGTTTGAGACGTTATAATGAAGAGAAAATTTGAAGAAAGAAAAAAAAAACAAATACACAGTTCAAGAGTAAAGCCAAAACCTGCAGCTGACATATATTACTAAGTTCCATTAAAGTATTTTCAGCCAACAAACATTAAATTAAACAAAATAATACATCACTGTATGTGATGCTTATAAAGTACAGATAGAAATAAGAAGAAAAAAACTACAGATGATGGTATTTAATAATTTAAAAATTTTGTAAGACTATATTGATTTATACAAGATATATACATCAATGAAACAGTGAACAATAAAGTATAAAAAATTTAAAACCAATCATTTCAATCTATACACAAATCAATGACTAATGCAATAGAATGATCAGGGCTTGTCAAATATCTCATCTTCAAGGAAGAGTTTATCTACAAGTCATTTATACTGACTCACATTTTGGAAAAATTCTGATATAGGACATCTTTTTTTTTTTAAAGTAATTCTAAAAATATAACTGAAAAATCTCACCTGATGATGTTTTACTGAAGCTGGTTCAACCCGTCTATCATTTGTCATAGTCCAGCAGTGAATATTTTCTCTGTCTACCATTGGTTGTTGAGATTTCTTCACATTTCTCTCCAATGTGTACTGAACTCCAGGAGGAACACAAGCAGGATAAAACATATATCTTGATTGCATATTTAATGCTGGTATAACACCATGGTACATATCAACACTACTATTATAGTTTCTATTTGTCTGCTTCAACCTATGAACTATACAGATTGATATAGAGATCACTATGACAACTGATACGATCACAGCTGCTACAACAATAACAATCATCACATTCAATTGGAGACCATTACTTGATTCTGTTGTTGTCTTTGAAGGGGTCTTAAATATCTTTGATGTGTTCTTACTAACTGTGAGAGTCAAAGACAAAGTTGTTGTCGATGACAGAACTGGACTGCCACTGTCTTTCACACCTAATTCCAGTTCATAGAATCCAGCATCATTTTGGTAAAGTGAGCGAGAGAAAGATAAGACACCAGAGTGATGGTTCATTTGAAATAAGTGTTTCTCATTACCTCTGAGTATTTCATATGTGAGGAAGGCATTGTGTTGGCTGTCTCTGTCAGAGGCCCTAACAACTGTGATATCCTGGTCAGAGTGGGGATGGTAGTGGACATTAAGACTGAAAGGGTCAACATTAGGGAAACTGAAATAGGGAGCATTATCATTTAAATCCATAACCTCAACAACAACATTTGCTCTCTTCTCCAGTGATGGTGTTCCTTTATCTTTTACTAAAACCTTAAACTCATACAGGTTCTTTTCTTCTCTGTCTAGGGACTCAGTTGTGGAAATGAATCCCACATCAGATATCTGAAATGGTAGAATATCTTTTCCATTAGATAATAGAGAATAGGTTAATTGTCCTCCATCTCCAATATCTGGGTCTGTGGCATTGACATATCCAACAGGGAAGTCTTTGTGTTCATTTTCATAGGTGAGAAACTTAAATATGTCCTGACTAAACTGAGGTTGTACATCATTTATGTCAGTGACCAGCATAGAAAACTGTTTCTCTACTTTCAATGGAGGTAAACCATTATCTTGACATTTAATGGTGAAATTAAAGCTCTTCTCACTCTCTCTATCTATTTCACTCTTGACAATAATTTTGTATTTCTTTTCAGACTCTGAGATTAGCTGAAGATATCTATTTTGTAAATGACATTTCACTTGTCCATTTTCTCCACTGTCATTGTCGGTAACTTTGACATAAGCAACAAAACTTTGATTTTGAGTTCCTTCTGAGATGACAGCTGTGTTTCCAGTTGACTTTATAACAAATTTAACATCAATTTTGGGAGGATTGTTAAGATGACTGACACCATTTATAAAAACTGTGACTGTTGATGACATAGGTGGTTTACCATTATCTCTGGCATCAATAAATATCTCGTAAATCTCACCAAAATTAAATTCTTTCTTCAAAAATAGCTCCCCTGTTGCCTCCTCTAATTTAAAGCTTTCTTTTATCCTTTTAGGTGTTTTAACATTATTAAAGACATAAGAAATTCTTCCATTTTCCCCTTTATCTAAGTCTGATGCAGAGACCTTAACAAGAGGCTTGCTTCTCTGGTATGTATCATTTATAGTGACATTGTAAATATTCTGGGAGAAAACAGGAAAATTATCATTTTTATCTCCCACTAATATTTTTATATCCAATACACCTTCCTTTGGTGGTGTTCCTTGATCTTTGGCAATTAACTGAATATTGTACATATCTTTTGTCTCACGGTCTAAGGAACCTTCTAAAATTAGTTGCAATAAATCAGTTCCACGTGACTTAGAAACAACCAATTGAAAAGGAACATTTTCATTTTCCTTCAGTTGATAATTGAGTTTAGAATTCCGAGAGCTAATATCGTTATCAATCGCATTTGGAATGATTTCTTTGATTCCTTTGGTCACACTTTCATCAAATGACACTTGAAATTCCTTATTTGGAAATATAGGAGAATTATCATTGACATCTTCTATTATAACTTTGACTTCTAATATCTTGATAACAGAATGGCCATGTTGAACTGCTACTTCCAAAATCCTGAAGCATTCCACATTGTATTGGCACAATGTTTCTGCATCCAATATGGCAGCTGTGTACAGTTGTCCTCCAGGTGTAACATTAAACAACTGAACACTTCCATCAGTACTACCCTGGAGTATTTTAAATGTCAGTTTGCTTCTATCATCTTGAGTCTGTATATCATCCAGTAAGTGCATATCAGTGACAATATCTCCAATATAATTGTTTATATCATTGTTCTCTTTCATGCGGTAGATATGATACGCACACCAGCAGCTTTCAGTCATTAACAACACCAACAGTATCACTGATAACATCTTCATTAGTATAGGATTTGCCAATCTGAAATAAAATGCTAAATTGTATATAAATCATTCCCTGATATCTAGTGATTAACAATTCGAGTAGCTAACTCATAATCATCTCAAAACATTATGTAAGTAATATCAAATAGCAATCAGTGATTTGGATATTAACTACTTTATTTGACCAATAATGTGTCTCAAATTCTAGCTTAAACAAATAAAGAACTTGACAGCTGTATTATACATTAGATGTTCATAAGTGTATTATTGCAACATTCACTCTCCTCTAGTATATTTTTATATATAAAAGAGAGGTTGTGTGCTGTCTGTCTCCTACGATTTAGATTCCTAACTACTCCCACGTTTTGCGGTGCAGTTTAACCAAAACCGGGTATCTTATAGTCGTGATTCATATTGAGCCCTTCTGGGTATTAGCGCGCGTCTACGATAAGTCTACGATTTAAAAAAAATTTACCATCATATTTTTCCCATTTTTAATGCATTTTTGGCATATATAAGGGAAGTAACTCTCTAAAAATTTATTATTAAATCTCAGAACGTAAAAAGCTACAGTAACACCCACCTTTGTAGTTAGCCATATTGAGATGGCTATTATACTTTACATCTCTAAAAATGCTTATGTAGTTATTTCCCTTACAAACCCGAGCAACGCCGGGCGATACTGCTAGTCATTTATAATTCAGGAAAGAAACTATAAACACAGAATAACCAATTCTAATTTCAATGTCAGTAATTTTGAGGGGAGAAGTCAAGTCAGTTATATCACTCACACTCCTTGACTGGTACTTATTTTATTGACCCTGAAAGGATTAAAGGCAAGGTCGATCTTGACAGAATTTGAACTCAGAACAAAATGAGTCGGAAGAAATACTGTGAAGCATTTTTTCTGTTGCTCTAACAATTCTCGCATTTTACTACTTTTGATATGGCAAAAGAATAAGTTGCAAATTTAAGTGACTTAGGCATTCTTTTTTAATAGCTAAGATTATTAAAATGACTGATAGGCATAGCAGGGATTAGTGAAATAGTTTCACTGGCACTGCACCAAGAGAATCTCTCTCTTGGAAATGGTATTATCATGGAACAAAATCAGGGAGTGTTAGCAAGATCAGCCAAGTCTGATTCCACTAGCTGAACTACTTCCTCTGAAGTATATACATATATATATACTTTATTTAAAAGCAGCAGAAATATAACAAAAGCTGTTACTTAGAGTTTCGCGTTCCCGTTCGTCAGACAGTTTTGTTAAAATTTTAACAAAGCTGCCTGATGAACGGGAACGTGAAACTGAGTAACAGCATTTGTTATATTCCTGCTGCTTTTAAATAAAGCATATTACTCTACCTCTGGTATTTAAGTACTCTTTTTTGCCACCTTCCACCTTGTTTCACATTTATGAGCTTACTCCGGTATATATATATATATATATATATATATAAAGGAGCACTGTCTGTTACGACAACGATGGTTCCAGCTGATGCGATCAACGGAACAGCTTGCTCGTGAAATTAACGTGCAAGTGACTGAGCAATCCACAGACACGTGTACCCCTAACGTAGTTCTCAGGGAGATTCAGCGTGACACAGAGTGTGACAAGGCTGGCCCTTTGAAATACAAGTCCAACTCAGTTTTGCCAACTGAGCGGACTGGAGCAACATGAAATAAAGCATCTTGCTCAAGGACACGTGTCACCGGGAATCGAACTCACAACCTTATAGTCATGAGCTGAATGCCTTAACCACTAAGCCATGTGCCTTCACACAAACACACACACACACACATATATAAGGAACAATTTCATTCCCGGGCAATGTCAAGTGCCTCTGCTAGTATCTATCTATCTATATATATATATATATATAGCACTTAAGTATAGCTACATTAAAACTAGCTGTTTGGCCTCAATTTACATACACTTGAAAATAAAATGTCAGTCGAATACTAGATTGGAATATGCATTAAGGAACTGGACTCTCCTAGTCATTTTCACTGGATTACAGCTGTTTTTGCAACAGGAAGCAATACACTCAGAGCTGAGTGTTAATGGGAAATCCTGTTGCTTCTTGGGAGCACTAAAAATTGAAAAGTATATAATTACCATCTCTGTATAGAGATGGTAATTATACACTTTTCAGAATCGTAGTTTTTGCTCGCATCTCAACTACAAACTGTTGACCCGACATCAGGATATTTTCTTTTGTTCAAGTGAACCTCTAGGATTCATCTTCACTTTGAGCTCGTACCTAACAGAATATGCATTCTTCCTTCAAATAATCTCCTTTGAAGCAATTCCCTCTCACCAAGTCAACTGTCAACGTTTTGCCAATAATTTCACATCGGAGCATTTCCGACATGGTGTCCGTCTTCATCTTCCTCACTGGTTCTTCCCATGCAATCACCACTCTGAGCATGTGCAGTGGATGTGCACGCCAGATCTCAACAGTTTTCTATTGCATTCACCTGTCTCGAATTTTCCATGTGGCTGGACTTTGACAGCCATGCAGAACAGCATTCTCATCAACACCACCAATACCACCGCCACCGTCTCAGCCTTTGTACCTGACTACAACGCAAACACCACCACCACCACCTCACCACTAATCTCGACTCGTTCCTGCTCCATCTTGTGTACAGCAGCCGGATTTGTGGCCTTATACAGCAAATTCCAGTCACTCTGAGCACCTCACAGCTGGACAGCACTTCAAAAAGCTTCGTAATCAGAAATGTGACATTTTGTTCACCAACCAGGCATTTAACAGCATTCATTGGAACAATTTCAACAAACTGAACATTCTGCATGTATCTCATCATGAGCTTTTCTCTTCCAATTTCTTCTCTACTCAGCACCTCACCTTGTACACTCAGTCTTAGATGCTCAACTCTTGCTGAAAGTTACTGTATCAGACTTTGCAATTGATGTTGCTTCACAATGCTTTCAGAAGTTACACTTGCACATTACTTTACTGCTCAGTGTTCATGCATACATACACACATACATGCAGTCTGCCTCATGCTATCCAATCTCACATTTCTAGGTTTATTCCAGCTGAATGCTTTTCTCAAACCTTTCTCATCCGGTAAACAAGCTCCTTACGTGTTTTTGCCATATGTCGCTTCTCTGGTTTGTAGGACGCACAAACCACCTCTTATAAACGCATATATTTTTTCTCTTTGCATCACGTAGCATTCCATGCACTTTCTTCCTCTGGCACCTGATCAACACCAAGTCTCTTGCATGTCAGAACTTCTCCCTTTTGCCACCATCCTTATGGCTTGACTCGCTTCGCTAGTCACTGTCACTTTTCTGGCACCTACAGCCTTGCCTCTGCAAACAACTCAATGTTTTGCAGGCAAAATCTTGGCACTGCTTATGTCTCAGCAGCCAACATTGCACGCTCTTACACCTTGACTTTTGCATCCTGTGATTTCCAGTTCCCTGGACATTAGCTATCACGGTTGCACATCAAGTTTCACTGGCTCTGTCTCACAGAAACCACCTTCCCGGGCAGCAAACTAAGAAGAACTTCCTTCAGCTTCCTTTTTGTAGTATATGCTGCATTCACCTTACTCTGGACCTTCTTGTGTACTATCACACTCACACAAAAATTATCTAGAACTATGTACTCTCTTTACTCTTTTACTTGTTTCAATCATTTGACTGTGGACATGCTGGAGCACCGCCTTTAGTCGAGCAAATCAACCTCAGGACTTATTCTTTGTAAGCCTAGTACTTATTCTATCGATCTCTTTTGCTGCACCACTAAGTTACGGGGACATGAGCACACCAGCATCGGTTGTCAAGCGATGTTGGGGTGACAAACACAGACACACAAACACATAAACACATATATATATATATACGACAGGCTTCTTTCAGTTTCCATCTACCAAATCCATTCACAAGGCTTTGGTCGGCTCGAGGCTATAGTAGAGAACACTTGCCCAAGGTGCCATGCAGTGGGACTGAACCCAGAACCATGTCGTTGGTAAGCAAGCTACTTACCACACAGCCACTCTTGCGTCTACATTTAACTTTGTATTACAACACAAACTGTTTGTTATTTCTTTTTCAAAGAAAGTTATTCACAAACATTGTTCCTCTGCTTTTTTCCACATTGTATTTTTCATTTTCCATGTTTTGCATTTAGTTTGATGTGCATAGCTGTGTAGCTAAAGGCTTACTGCACCAAACTCTGCAATTATGTTCAGTATCTATCATGATGCAATAACATGCTTTTTCTATTTTACTACCTGTTTTCAAGAACATGTTTCTGCTACTTCATTTTGCTTCGTATCTGCCCTGGATCGCTACAATGGTTCTGCTTATCAACTGTCTGTCTAAGAGGGGAGTGATGTAGTGACCCCTGGTGGCTATGACAGCAAACAAAACTAAAAAAGGGATGTTACGAGAGTAATCTCCCTCAAGCTTCTAGAATTTTTGAGATTCTTCTAGAACTCCTGGTTTTATGTGAAAGTCGGGGACTTCCTGTCCATCCCTATATAAAGGAAAGAAATTCTAATTTGCACCATTCAGTGCATGTTGATTCTTCAATGTGTACTGGATCAAGCCACCACACTCAAGCCCACTGATTCACCATTCTTACTTGGAGACATGTGACTGCAGACAGAATACGTTCATGTTATGTTATAAGATTCTTTCAACTAACCTTGTATGTGAACCTATTATCTGCAATAAAAATTATGACTTATTACAAGCGCCTTGTGTATTCTATCCTCTTGTTGTAATGAGTAGATACAGTCATTTCCTTCCTTCTCATACTGACTAAATTATAGTGTGTCATTAAGTGAATGCTACCACCATGGTGTTAAGTCCCCATGGAGGGGTCTTTGTAACTTGCAAGAAGATGAAATTTTAGAAATATTACTTCATTTTTTTCTAATATCTATGGTTAAAATTTCATCAACAGCAAAAATATATGAATTGTCATGGGGGTTATGGCCCTTATGCATAGAATATAATTTCCAAATTTCATGAAGATCCATTCAGTACTTTTGACCTATTTTTGGATCATAAAAGAAATGACTAAACTTTGGGAGTTAAGGCCCACATTAGGGTGTTTTATATATATGTATACACGTGCACACACACAAAGATAAATTGATAAATACAACTGAGTGGGCAAACAAAAATATGAGACACGGAGTTGTTAGCATTAGGAAATGCATCCAGATCAGATTGGAGCCTGGTGCAGCCTCCTGGCTTGCCAATCCTTAGTCAAACTGTCCAACACATCCCAGCATGGAAAGCAGATGTTAATCAATGATGATGATGATTTATACACACACGCACACACACACACACCATCTCAAGCTTAGGTATCCAAGACCAAATACACAATGACATTCTCATACTGTATTATTAATTAATATTAATTAATATGTAACTTGGGTTATTAATGATATGTATAAATTAGCAGAAGTAAAAACTGTTAAGTAATTGATAACAATGTCCCCCTAGCATTGCTTGACAACCGATGCTGGTGTGTTTATGTTCCCGTTACTTAGCAGTTCGGCAAAAGAGACCAATAGAATAAGTACTGGGCTTACAAAAAGAATAAGTCCTGGAGTCGAGTTGCTCGATTAAAGGCGGTGCTCCAGCATGGCTGCAGTCAAATGACTGAAACAAGTAAAAGAGTAAAGAGTATATCACAGTAATTAGTAAGGCACATGATACAAATGCATTTATATAATGAGAATATAACTAAGATGAATTTAATTAGTTTGAAATTATAATATTGAAATGTGGCGCAGCAGTGGCTGTGTCGTAAGTAGCTTGCTAACCAACCACATGGTTCTGGGTTCAGTCCCACTGCGTGGCATCTTGGGCAAGTGTCTTCTGCTATAGCCCCGGGCCGACCAATGCCTTGTGAGTGGATTTGGTAGACGGAAACTGAAAAAAGCCTGTCGTATATATGTATATATATATATATATATATATATATATATATATATATATATATGTGTGTGTGTGTGTTTGTCCCCCTAGCATTGCTTGACAACCGATGCTGTGTGTTTACATCCCCGTCACTTAGCGGTTCTGCAAAAGAGACCGATAGAATAAGCACTGGGCTTACATAAAGAATAAGTCCTGGAGTCGATTTGCTCGACTAAAGGCGGTGCTCTAGCATGGCCACAGTCAAACGACTGAAACAAGTAAAAGAGTAAAAAGAGAGTTACTTTTTTACTAATATTCTTTTTCTCCAAATGATAAACTGAGAAATATTACTAAATGTTTAAATCACAAATATACACAAGAAATAGCTTGTAACGAATACTTACCAACAGTTGTCTGTTGTTTAAGCAGTTGTTACTGTTGCAGCTGGAGTTCCGAGCAGTTTGATGTGTGAAAGTATTAAGTAGTTCTACCAAGTTCGTTGTGTAGTATGTAATATGTGTCGTAGCCAATGACAAGCTGTCTATTATTCCAATGCAAGGAAACAGAAATACAACCTCCAGTTCTTGCAGTAAATGATAGGCTGTCCACATACACTTACGTATCCGTGTTGTAGGTGTATATAAAATGTACGTAAATGAACAGTGAAGAACGATGGTTAGCTAGAATTTCAAGGATAGGCAATAAATTCTGTTTCGTTAATAGTATTGAATATATATTACTCTTTACTCTTTTACTTGTTTCAGTCATTTGACTGCGGCCATGCTGGAGCACCGCCTTTAGTCGAGCAAATCGACCCCGTACTTATTCTACCGGTCTCTTTTGCCGAACCGCTAAGTGACGGGGATGTAAACACACCAGCATCGGTTGTCAAGCAATGCTAGGGGGACAAACACACACACACAAACACACACACATACACATATATATATATATATATATACATATATACGACAGGCTTCTTTCAGTTTCCGTCTACCAAATCCACTCACAAGGCATTGGTCGGCCCGGGGCTATAGCAGAAGACACTTGCCCAAGATGCCACGCAGTGGGACTGAACCCAGAACCATGTGGTTGGTAGGCAAGCTACTTACCACACAGCCATTCCTGCGCCTATATATATATACATATTTTAAGAATAAAATATTTTATGACTTAATTAAAAGTGTTCAGGATCAAATATTTTGAATTTCTCATTAACACTACTTAGTGTCTGTAATAAAATGGTGATAACATTTCTAGGAAGTATTATTGATGTATTTCGTTTTTGGATTTGGTTTGCAAGATTCTTTATATGAGTTGTGTGTTGAAGCATATTCTGTTGTGTCTGGGGAGGGTCATTCTCTTTTAGTGCCTTATTATTTAACACACTCACCGGTAAAATTTCCACCTTTTTTCTTATTTTTATTTTCCTAAAATTTTCGTTGTGTCTTGCAACCTTTTCAATAGTCTTCACTCTGTCCCTTATTTACACTGCGTTCCTTTTTGTTTGTTTGTGCGCATGTGTGTGGGCCAGTGTGTGTGTGTCTATACATGCATACATGTACGTATGTATGTATGTATGTGTGTGTTTGCATGTGTATGTATATATGTGTGTGTATATGCATATGTACATATGTATGTCTGTGTGTGTGTGCATCTGTATGTACGTATCCTGCATATTTATGTGCTTGCATGTTCGTGTTCGTGTATTTTCTATGTATGTGTGTGCGAGAGCATGTGTTTGTATATGTATGCACCTCTGTCCCCTTGTGTGTGCATGTCTGTGTGTGTGTGTGTTATGTAACTATGTACCATGTTTGTATGTATGGATGTGCATCTTTATATGTGTGGACCCATGTCTCCATATGTGTCTGTTCTTGTAGCCTATGTACCTATCCATCTGTATGTTGATCTGTTTATTTTCATATCTATATGCTTACATACAGAAAAAAAGAAAAGGGGGTGCATATACACACACATACATACATTTATCTACCTAACAGTCCACTAACTATTCTACTCTACCTGTGTAAACTGTGGGTATGGAGGTATGGTATTTACTATGTATATTTCTTATTTAGTATTGGGGAGGTTTCATTTATAAGGACGTACTCCCGTATTTGTCTGAGTGTTGGGTCTTTTGGGTGCTTGGATAAGATGCAGATGTCAAGTTGACCCAAGTTACCTCCATGGTGGTCTTTGGCATGTTGGTAGAGTATGGAGGACTGTTTTTTGTTGTCATATTGTCTCAGATGTTCATTTAGTCTTTCAGCTATGCTCCTAGATGTCTCTCCTATGTACGTCATGTTCATGTCTTTACAAGCACATTCTATGCATCTTATGCAGTAGACTACATTTCTAGCTTTACAGTTAATGCTAGGGCTAATTCTACATACCATGCAGTTATCATTGGTGCATATTGTATTCTTAAAGGGGCACATCCTACATAGTTGTTATCTGACGGAGTTCCCTGGCTTTTCAACAATTTAAATGTTGAGTTTGGTCTCCTTCAGAGCTTTTCTAAATCTACAGGCTAGTTCTCCATGGGATGTGGCCTCTACAAACATCACTCCTTGATATTTGTCAGATTTATACCACGTGTTCACCCTGTTTGCTTTGTCACAAGTTCTTTGTATTCTATTCCATTCTTTGTTTCTATATCTAGGGCAGGTACCACTGGTATCATTACGTATAATGTTATCTAACTTCTTTCTAGCCCCCCTGAATACTCGAACCCTATCTTTCTGATCATATCCAGAGAACTTCATGCGGTGCATGAAGTTCTGTATATGTTTTTTTCATTTCATAGGGTTCGCATAGTGGGGACACATTGTTCATTATTCTAACTAGGTCTGCTATCAGTATGTTAATTTTCATGTTGTGTGACAAAGCTGAGTTCTTGTGAACAACATATTTTGAATTTACGGGTTTCATGTAATAAGAGTGTCGGAGCTGCACTCTATGGTTCACAGTCTCTAACCAAAGTTCAGTATCAAGTACAGGGAGTCTATTGTTAGGGTGCTTAGTGGGGTAATCTATAGTTTTCTTGATACTTTGGTGAATGGAGTTAGCTATTTGCTGGATGCTCTCCATTACGTTCTTCTCAGTCTCTACATTACCGTCACTAGAGTTGGTCCTAACTATGATATTAATGTCATCTACATATCTACTGTAGAGTAGAAGAGTTGTGGACTGTTTTGCTAATTATACACGCAGGTTCAAGGTGCGGCCATTGGTGTAGGTATAGCTGGAGATGGCTGCACCTTGAACCTGCGTGTATAGTTTTTTATTAAACTTTACTATGTGGTTTTTCAAGGTGGTTTTTACGCTGGCCCCTATTGCACATGCAATCATTTCCTTCACCTGATTGTTGTTCTCAGGGTTTTGGGTGGGTGCGGTCCAGCCACCCCAGCACTCTGTGGTGCTTTTCTTCACTGCTGAAGTGATGGTGGGTGGTCTTCCCCTCTGTGACCTGGTGGGGCAGAATTTACTAAGGTCATGGTCATCTAAATAGTTATTGTCATAGCATAGTCTGAGGATTCAACATATCTTAGCATATTTTTCACAATAAACATAGTGCGTTCCAAACAGTTTTTATTCCAACAAATTGCTGCCTGTGGTTGTATGGGAACACGCTATTATTGCTGCCACTTAGACAATGCAGTCTCAAGTCTACATCGTGTCATTGTGCTGGATGTAAGGGAGACAATCGATTTCTGAAAGTTACTTTGCAAAGAATTACCTCCTTCACCACAGTAGTCATAAATACCATAAGAAAGGGGGTTTTCTGTTCCCAAGAGGTCCCATTACACCTTATGTGAAAAATGTTAAGGGTCTAAAACAATCTCTTGAACATAAGTAATGTATGTTCCCAGTTTGGAGAAAATCAGTTGCGAACTTCAGAAGTTATGTAGTTTTGCACTCACACACACTTAGTAAGTTTTATATATATATATATATATATATATATATATATATATATATATATACATAGACACACGCACGTGACAGATTTCTTTCAGTTTCTATCTACCAAATCCACTCACAAGGCTTTGGTTGACCCTAGATTATAGAAGACACTTGCTTAAGGTGGGAAACAGTGGGACTGAACCAGGAACCTCGTGGTTGGGAAGCAAGCTTCTTACCACACAGCCATGTCTGAAAAAGGTTTTCAAAAGGAAAATATGTTTTAACCTAACATTTACACACTATCATTTATAGCTTTGTCATCTGCTTCAAGATCCACTGTTCCAAAAATAAACAAAAAAGAATTATTTCACTTTCTCTTATGACGTCAACAATTTACTATTGAATACTTTTGACAAACATTTTAAGAGGATTATCTTTTCTGAAGAAGTATTTCTCTTTAAATCTCTAAATTAAAGTAGTCTTTGTCGTGAGGTTGAGTATTTAATACCAGTAATTAATATCGAATGAAATTCTATTCATGCTATTTAATATCATATGTCTTTTATACTTTAGTTAATTTTGACTACAGATAAATAGGAAAAAGTAATTAAAACTGATAATATTCCTATATTATAATTACATGCAATAAATATTGATTATTCAATCTACAGAAGGCGCAGGAGTGGCTGTGTGGTAAGTAGCTTGCTAACCAACCACATGGTTCCGGGTTCAGTCCCACTGCGTGGTATCTTGGGCAAGTGTCTTCTGCCATAGCCCCGGGCCGACCAATGCCTTGTGAGTGGATTTGGATTTGGTAGACGGAAACTGAAAGAAGCCTGTCGTATATATATATATATATATGTGTGTGTGTGTATGTGTTTGTGTGTCTGTGTTTGTTCCCCTAGCATTGCTTGACAACCGATGCTGGTGTGTTTACGTCCCCGTCACTTAGCGGTTCGGCAAAAAGAGACCGATAGAATAAGTACTGGGCTTACAAAAGAATAAGTCCCGGGGTCGATTTGCTCGACTAAAGGCGGTGCTCCAGCATGGCCGCAGTCAAATGACTGAAACTAGTAAAAGAGAGTAAAAAGAGAGTAAAGAGTAAGATAAAATATGCTAGAGGATACGGGTATGGAAGGGGCACAGGAGCTGAGGACCATTATGGAAGATGGAGATGAATGGGGGAAACATGTGGAAACAGTTATGGAGCATCCCATGGGACGACCTAGACGAGATGATTGACGTGTATATTATTATTATTTCATTGTTCTCTTAAAGCTGACAACTAAGCGTTTTGTAATAGCTATAAATTGGTGATACCTAAGGTATTGAAGATACTCTCTGGCAGTGTTGTTACTTTAGGTACATCTGGTGGAGGTGGATTACTGTATGAAGTAAACGGACTTGTCATTGGTACTGAAACTGGTTGTTCAGTTAAATTCCATGTGGTACCAGGTATTTGGTCAGGATAACAGGTCGTGTTTATGTCAGCGTTATGTTGATAATATCTGTTATTGTTATCTCCCTGTGATCTGTTAAGTGTAGGTGAAAGTTGATTTCTCCTGTTCCATGTAAGTTCACCTTGGTAACGGCACAGGTCTGGAAAGAAACAAATAATTTATCAATCAAAGAGTTCACTATCTAGAATGTATTTCAGACAAACCAAAATGATGCTGTTTTACTAAATTGCTTCTTAGTAGCTAAAATTTTAATATTTCTATATTTTAGCGGGAAAATCTCTGTGTATTTATATACATTGCTCATAATATTGCTGAATATATTGAAACTAGCACTATGACCCGGCGTTGCCGGGTCATAGTGCTAGTGCATGCAATACAGCTGCGTGCGTGCACACATATACGCAAGTACTGTCCAAATCTCCGACCAATCACATACAGCTAGCTGGTATTCAATAGGCATATCAAGTTTCGAGCATTTTGATTGGGTTTTGGATAGAAAATTCACAAAAATGTCACTTCTATTGATTTTTTAATGGCTTTGCAGGGTGACTGGGGAAATGTAAAGATGTGCACGACCACCCTTGGACGGTTTTGAATGACCATAGAAAGTGCGAGCCCTCTAACTGAAAAATTGTGGATTTGTATAAAGGATACACACACAGACAGACAGATATTTTGCCGTTTATATATAGAGAGATATAGAAAATGAACTCACTTTTAAACTAAAAAAATAGACAATCAGTTGATCGAATTAATATTTACATCTTTGGTATTATAATTATATCAATCCCTTATTTAATATTCATTTCAACTTTTGACCTCCTAGTATTGTTGGAAATATATAACATACATCTTAACATTATAGAAATATTCAACATTTCTAACTTACCTGGCAGTTCCTCATAGTGTCCAGCATTACTGACACTCCAGTCATGACCACTATCAGTGTGAGATGACAACGTTGACATCTCACTGAATTGGTCAGCACTGTTTAGGTCTCTGTAACCTGGAGACATGCTTTCTTCCCTTGGAACAAACATCTAAAATTATAAATTCAGTGGATCTTCATAATGTTCTGGACATTCAAAAATGAAAATATGAAATATAAACCAGAAATTAAAATATCAACAAACCATCAAGTGGAATATTAATTTCTAAACTATGGTACAAGTCATAGGCTAAAAAGTTGAACTCTAACATAGACACAAAACAGTAATCAGAATATTTGAACCAATCATAGCATATTCTATGTTCATTGTCTCCAGTATATCTACAAAATTACTATCTCTTGACACAGACTATTATAACTGTTGAATTGGCAATAATTAAAAAAACCTTAGATAAAGAAGAAAATAAGACTCATATCAAATAATTTAGCTTGCCAAGTTCAATGAGGGTATGAATAACACTGTAACAAGATTTTAAATTTTTTCTGTCTTTAGTCAGTGAGTGTTATTTCCTATTTGCTTCTATCTAGAAACCAAACGAAATGACTACTATTCCCTTCAAACTTTGCTTTTGACATCAATGTTTTCAAACGCACTGATTTTCCATTACATTTCAGACACATTCTTCACTGAGTGGCTGAAACAGAAATATCTTTACAGCAAATGTTCTGCTCAATACCACAGGTTTGCTTCTCAGTTGTTTGGCCTTGACCGCTTGAGCATATCTCTTAGTGGCATATCTCGTATTCAATATATGTTTGTAGGTTCTGAATTTCTATTGCAGCTCTTACATGGTGTGATTTAATAGTAATATAAGTGAATATCGGTAAAGATTGTAGTCAGAGAAATGGTGGATGATGTCTAAGAAGATATACTACTATAGGGGATCACTTGATTGAGTGGTGACTTACTGAAATCGAAGAGGTTGATCTATTTATAACATCATTTACTACAGCTTCAAAATTTTTAGTAATCTTTAAACGCTACATAGAGATTACTGTCTTTGGTTGGAACAAAACTAAGATCTGCAAAAGCAACTGTGTTTAAGGAAGATTATCTAGAAACCATTTCTGCAATTGAATCTCAGATTTTGAGGTTCAAACTTCATCAAGGTAAAAGTATATGTTACTTTGAATATATCTTTACATTTTAAAAGCAAAATTCTGTTTTTAATCTGTACAGAAGAAGCTGCATTTGAAATGATTAAAAATTAATATGCAAAATGGCAAACATTTCATCTTACCTGATTGTTTTCTCTTGAAGCCTGATCATTCCATCTATAAGACATAGTTCTGCAGTGAATATTGTCTCTGTCTACCATTGGTTGTTGAAATTTTTTCACATTTCTCTCCATTGTGTACTGAACTCCAGGAGGAACACAGGTAGGGTCAAATGTATACTTTGGTTGGATGTTTAATGTAGGTGTAACCTTGTGGTACATATCAACACTGTTGTTATAGTTGCTGTCTGTCTGCTTCAGTCTATGAACTATACAGATTGATATAGAGATCACTATGACAACTGATACGATCACAGCTGCTATAACAATAACAATCATCACATTCAATTGGAGACCATTACTTGATTCTGTTGTTGTCTTTGAAGGGGTCTTAAATATCTTTGATGTGGTGTTACTAACTGTTAGAGTCAAAGACAAAATTGTTGTCGATGACAGAACTGGACTGCCACTGTCTTTCACACCTAATTCCAGTTCATAGAATCCAGCATCATTTTGGTAAAGTGAGCGAGAGAAAGATAAGACACCAGAGTGATGGTTCATTTGAAATAAGTGTTTCTCATTACCTCTGAGTATTTCATATGTGAGGAAGGCATTGTGTTGACTGTCTCTGTCGGAGGCCCTAACAACTGTGATATCACGGTCAGAGTGGGGATGGTAGTGGACATTAAGACTGAAAGGGTCAACATTAGGGAAACTGAAATAGGGAGCATTATCATTTAAATCCATAACCTCAACAACAACATTTGCTCTCTTCTCCAGTGATGGTGTTCCTTTATCTTTTACTAAAACCTTAAACTCATACAGGTTCTTTTCTTCTCTGTCTAGGGACTCAGTTGTGGAAATGAATCCCACATCAGATATCTGAAATGGTAGAATATCTTTTCCATTAGATAATAGAGAATAGGTTAATTGTCCTCCGTCCCCAATATCTGGGTCTGTGGCATTGACATAGCCAACAGGGAAGTCTTTGTGTTCATTTTCATAGGTGAGAAACTTAAATATGTCCTGACTAAACTGAGGTTGTACATCATTTATGTCAGTAACCAGCATAGAAAACTGTTTCTCTACTTTCAATGGAGGTAAACCATTATCTTGACATTTAATGGTGAAATTAAAGCTCTTCTCTCTCTCTCTATCTATTTCACTCTTGACAACAATTTTGTATTTCTTTTCAGACATTGAGATAAGCTGAAGATATCTGTTTTGTAAATGGCACTTCACTTGTCCATTTACTCCACTGTCATTGTCAGTAACTTTGACATAAGCAACAAAGCTGTGAATTTTAGATGCTTCTGAGATTACTGTTTTGTTTCCTGCTGACTTTAAGATAAATTTTACATGGATTTTTGGTGGATTATTAAGGTAACTGATCCCTTTAATAAGGATGGTGGCTGTTGAAGACATAGGTATTTTTCCATTATCTGTGGCTTCAACTAACAATTTATAGATTTTTCCAAATTCAAATTCTTTCTTCACAAATAATTCTCCAGATGTCTGATTTAAAATAAAGAATTTCTTATCTTTATCTAAGGTGTCAGGACTGAATGTATATAGAATTTGTCCATTCGTACCCTGATCTACATCTGTAGCAGTTAAATTCAAAATAGGTTTATGCAAATTCTGTGTATCTTTGACTGTGACATTATAAATACTTTGGGAGAATACAGGTGCATTGTCATTCTTATCTCTTACTAAAATATGTATGGCCATATCTGCTTGTTTTGGAGGGTATCCCCCATCTGTAGCCATTAGAAGAAGATCATAATTTTTCTTCATTTCTCTGTCTAGTTTTCCATTCAGAATTAATTCTATTTTACTTTTCCGGATAGAAACTTTTATTACCATTAATTGGAAAGTTTTATTATTATTATTCCTCAGTTCATAAGAAAGCTTTGAGTTCTCAATACTGACATCTTTGTCAAAGGCATTTGGAAGTGTTTCTTTTCTTCCTTTTGTTGCACTTTCATCAAACTGTATATTAAAGTCTTTGTTGGGAAACATGGGAGAATTATCATTGACATCTTCTATCATAACTTTGATTTCTAATATCTTGAGAAAAGAATGACCATGTTGAACTGCTATTTCCAATATCCTGAAACATTCCACATTATATTGACAAAGAATTTCTGCATCCAATATGGCAGCTGTGTGCAGTTTTCCTCCAGGTGTAACATTAAACAACTGAACACTTCCATCGGTACCACCCTGGAGTATATTAAATGTCAGTATGTTTCTGTTATCTTGAGATTGTATATTATCCAATAAGTGCGTATCAGTGACAATATCTCCAATATAGCTGTTTATATCATTGTTCTCTTTGACGTGGTAGGTATGATCCACACACCAGCAACTGTCAACCATTAACAACATCAACAATATTAAGGTAAACATCTCTTTAATTTTCTTCAATATATTCCACTGGTCTGAAATGGATATGCACATAGGAAATAGATATGGTTATACTCTTCTAATGTAATTATATAAAAATAAATTATGCATACTGTAGTAAGGTTAAAATAATCTTCAACATTAAAAACAATTACAGGATATATTAACACTTTGAATATAATTATGATAATATAGAAGCTACAGTATAGAATACTGTTAATTACAGTTAATGTTATGTGGTGGGAAAGAAATTGAAATCACATGGTCAAGAATTGAACTTATTAACTAAACAGTTATGCCTGCACCTACATTAAGCTTGCATGCTCATTGCACAATCTATAAATATTCTGTATTTTCCATTATTCATTAGTTAGAGTAGGGATGTCTTAAAGCATGCATGCACACACAGTTTAAAATATAAGCATATAATCTTGCTTTGAAATGGAACTTAAGGAATCTAACAGAATCTCGCAGCAGCATGGTATAATCTCTCTATATATATAAAGCTGAAGTTGTCTGTGTATGGCAGGTTTGGTAGCCTTCAACTAACACTATCTCCTCCGAGACCCTGCGGCGCAAGTTGGCCAAAATTGAGAGTATGATAGAAGTCTTGCTCTTCCTGCCATAGAAGAAAAAAGTTTAATCGGACCATGTTAGCACCAAAAATTATTTACATCAAAAAAGTCCTTTTTTTCTATGAAAATACCTATTTTTTACGATTTTTTTACTGCTGTGTCACCATTTTTCGGTGTATTTCAACCAGAAAAATGTTCACTTAAAGAGAATAACAAGCTACATAATGCAAAATTTTTACTTTTCAAAAATTCTAATTCAAAAGGGTCAAAACAAACCCTAGCAATGCCGGGCGATACTGCTAGTTATATGTAAAGATTAGCTGTCACATGCACACAAGGGCAGGAAAGTATGACTGGGTAGGTTATACCATTTGTGTCACTCACCAGCAAGAATGGCTTCAATGCTTTCACTGACTGTTTTAGGTGTCTATATAATCATAAGCAAAAACAAACTACTTTTGGCTCTCTCATCCTTCACCTAGTGAAACATCAAGGATGTGACGGTTAGCAGAAGAAAGAACTGCACCAGTACTGAGTTGGTAATCCTCCACAGCTGAGCAGACTGAGGCAACATGAAGTGACATGATTTACTCAAGGACAAAACTCACTGCTCAGTCCAGGAATTGAAACCCCGAGATCATGTGATAGTTTGCCCAACAGCCTAACCACTGGACCATGCATTTTACTCTGTGTGTGTGTGTGTGTGTGTGTGTGTGTGTGTGTGTGTGTGTGTGTGTGTGTGTGTGTGTGTGCAGGTATGGGTGAGTAGTTAAGAAGTTTGCTTCCCACCCACACCGTTTCGGGGTTAGTCTTACAATATGACACGTAGGGAAAGTATCTTTTAATAAAGTCTAACACCAACCAAAACCTTGTGAGTGAATTTAGTAGACATCACCCTCATCATCATCATCGTTTAACGTCAGCTTTCCATGATAGCATGGGTTGGACGATTTTGACTGAGGGCTGGCGAACCAGATGGCTGCACCAGGCTCCAATCTTGATTTGGCTGTGTTTCTACAGCTGGATGCCCTTCCTAACGCCAACCACTCCGAGAGTGTAGTGGGTGCTAAGAAAGAAACCTGTCCTATGTTTGTGTGTGAGTGTGTATGTGTATGTGTCTCCTGGTGTTGTCATCACTTGCTTCTTGCAGATGAAGGTTATTTAACCCTTTAGTATTTAAACCGGCCATATCCGGCCAAAATAGTTAATCTGGCAAATGCTCAGGAGCAATAAACACTGGAAATGTGCAGAGACCAACTTCTGCCACGTTCCAGGGAGACAAACTAGAAGTAGTTGATAGCTTCCGCTACCTAGGAGACCAAGTCAGTAGCGGGGGTGGGTGTGCTGAAAGTGTAACTGCTAGAGTAAGATAGCCTGGGCAAAGTTTAGAGAGCTCTTACCCCTGCTGGTGACAAAAGGCCTCTCGCTCAGAGTAAAAGCAGACTGTATGATGCATGTGTACGTACAGCCATGCTACATGGTAGTGAAACATAGGCCGTGACTGCTGAGATATGCGTAAGCTCGCAAGAAATGAAGCCAGTATGCTCCGATGGATGTGTAATGTCAGTGTTCATAATCGTCAGAGTGTAAGTTCCTTGAGAAAAGTTGAACCTAAGAAGCGTCAGTTGTGGTGTGCAAGAGAGACGGCTGCGCTGGTATGGTCATGTGACGAGAAAGGCTGAAGATAGTTGTGTGCAAAAGTGCTACACCCTAGCAGTTGAGGGAACCTGTGGAAGAGGTAGACCAGGAAAACCTGGGACGAGGTGGTGAAGCACGACCTTCGAACTTTAGGTCTCACTAAGGAAATGTCTAGAGACCGAGACCTATGGAAGTATGCTGTGCGGGAGAAGACCCGGCAAGACTAGTCAGGCCATAACCCGTGGCCCCTACCTGGGACGTAGTCAGTCCTCCTGTGCATACCTTCCTTCTTCTTGTGACACTTATGAAGACCTGTTGAGGCAAGTGAAAATCAAATCAAAACAAATCAAAATAGATGAACATCAGTGGAATTGTATTCTTTGTGGTACCAGTGCCGGTGGCACACAAGAAAACCACCCAAACGTGGCCGTAGCCAGTACCGCATCGACTGGCCTCCGTGCTGTGGGCACAACAAACACCATCCGAAGACCCGGCGACGTAGTCAGTCCACCTGTGCATACCTTCCCTCTTATGACACTTGTGGAGACCTGTTGAGGCAAGTGTGTGACACGTGTGACACTTGTGAAGACCTGTTGAGGCAAGTGAAAATCAAACCAAATCAAAATAGATGAACATCAATGGAATTTGTATCTTTGTGGTTCCAGTACCGGTGGCACACAAGAAAACCATCCGAACGTGGCCGTAGCCGTACCCCTAGCATCGACTGGCCTCCATGCTGTGGGCACAACAAACACCATCTGATCGTGGCCGTTCGCCAGCTTCATCTGGCACCTGTGTCGGTGGCACATAAAAACACCATCCGAAGACCCGGCGACGTAGTCAGTCCACCTGTGCATACCTTCCCTCTTATGACACTTGTGAAGACCTGTTGAGGCAAGTGTGTGACACTTGTGAAGACCTGTTGAGGCAGAGGCAAGTGTGTGACACTTGTGAAGACCTGTTGAGGCAGAGGCAAGTGTGTGACACTTGTGGAGACCTGTTGAGGCAAGTGTGTGACACGTGTGACACTTGTGAAGACCTGTTGAGGCAAGTGAAAATCAAACCAAATCAAAATAGATGAACATCAATGGAATTTGTATCTTTGTGGTTCCAGTACCGGTGGCACACAAGAAAACCATCCGATCGTGGCCGTTCGCCAGCCTCATCTGGCACCTGTGTCGGTGGCACATAAAAACACCATCCGAAGACCCGGCGACGTAGTCAGTCCACCTGTGCATACCTTCCTACTTATGACACTTGTGAAGACCTGTTGAGGCAAGTGTGTGACACTTGTGTAGACCTGTTGAGGCAAGTGAAAATCAAATCAAATCAAATCAAATCAATCAAACCAAATCAAAATAGATGAACATCAATGGAATTTGTATCTTTGTGGTACCAGTACCGGTGGCACACAAGAAAACCATCCGAACGTGGCCGTAGCCAGTACCGCATCGACTGGCCTCTGTGATGTGGGCACATAACAAACACCATCCGATCGTGGCCGTCCGCCAGCCTCATCTGGCACCTGTGTTGGTGGCACATAAAAACACCAACCGAAGACCCGGCAAGACTAGTCAGGCTATAACCCGTGGCCCCTACTTGGGACGTAGTCAGTCCACCTGTGCATACCTTCCTTCCTTCTTGTGACACTTGTGAAGACCTGTGAAGACCTGTTGAGGCAAGTGAAAATCAAATCAAATCAAATCAAAATAGATGAACATCAATGGAATTTGTATCTTTGTGGTACCAGTGCCGGTGGCACACAAGAAAACCATCCGAACGTGGCCGTAGCCAGTACCGCATCGACTGGCCTCCGTGCTGTGGGCACGCAACAAACCCATCCGATCGTGGCCGTTCGCCAGCCTCATCTGGCACCTGTGTCGGTGGCACATAAAAACACCATCCGAAGACCCGGCAAGACTAGTCAGGCCATAACCCATGGCCCCTACCTGGACGTAGTCAGTCCACCTGTGCATACCGTCCTTCTTGTGACACTTGTGAAGACCTGTTGAGGCAAGTGAAAATCAAATCAAATCAAAACATCAAAATAGATGACATCAATGGAATTTGTATCTTTGTGGTACCAGTGCCGGTGGCACACAAAAAATCATCCGAACGTGGCCGTAGCCAGTACCGCATAGACTGGCCTCCGTGCTTTGGGGACGTAACAAACACCATCCGATCGTGGCCGTCCGCCAGCCTCATGTGGCACCTGTGTCAGTGGCACATAAAAACACCATCCGAGCGTGGCCGTCTGCCAGCCTCGTCTGGCACCTGTGTCGGTGGCACATAAAAACACCATCCGAGCGTGGCCGTTCGCCAGCCTCGTCTGGCACCTGTGTCGGTGGCACATAAAATCACCCACTACACTCTCGGAGTGGTTGGCGTTAGGAAGGGCATCCAGCTGTAGAAACACTGCCAGATCTGACTGGCCTGGTGCACCTTCGGGCTCCCCAGACCCCAGTTGAACCGTCCAACCCATGCTAGCATGGAAAACGGACGCTAAATGATGATGATGATGATGATGATGTTCAAACTGACCAGATCCAGGCTCTCACACCTACCCCACAATGTTATTCTACATTAAGTAATTATACCATCAAGATCTTGAAGATATGAGATAATGCATGATTAATTCAAATCAAAGGGAATCAATAAGCATTATGTTTGATAGAATAATCTGAACACTAAAGGGTTAATTACCATATTCTGCAAAAACATGTCTGGCCTTGGGAAAATATCACATTGCCTGGAAACGGATAATGGTTAGCAACAGGAAGGGTGCCCAGTCGTAGGAAAATCTGCTTAATTGCAATCTATCTGAGCCATGCAAGCATGCTGAAAAAGATCTTAATGATGGTAATGACAATAAAGATGATGACTGTGGGTGGAGAAGGGGGTGTTTAGAAAAAATAAAAATTAAGAAATTCACGGTCTCGTCCTAAACTATAAATTTGACCCTTGAATAAATTTTCTTGGTGGTTCAAGATTGTAAGACGTCTCAAAAAAGTTTACGAAATAATTTACTTTGCATCGTGAAATTTTTCTATTTATTTATTTATTTATTGTTTTCCAAAGCAGTGCTTCACTAATTTGCACCGAATTTACTATTTCAGTAAGAATAGCCTCCCTTGTTCCCAGCTTATTTACACTCTGTTCTAATAATAGAATATGATGAAAACAAGACATATCAAATTTACAATGCAACATGGAAATTCGATTATCAAGCACATATATATATATATCTTATGATATCCTATTATTTTACGTTAACATCCTGACTAAATATGGTGCACAATATCATAAAGATATTTTGATAATTATAATTATTAAATACATCTGTAAGTGATAAACTTCTACATCAGAATATTTCTTAACACCAACGTTATATATTTGTTAAAGGTAACGCAGGTGACAAGGAAAATTAAGTCTTTACTCAAATAGCATGAGGATGTGGAAGTCACTAAACTTATTTTTATTGTTGTTTCTTGGAGAGAGAGAGAGACAGACAGACAGAGACACAGAGAGAGAAAGAAAGAGAGAGAGTGTTATAAATGTCTAAATAAATTATTTACACAAAACAGAAACTTTTAAGAAATACTTACCAAGTTGTTTATACTTCTGCCAGTTGCTTCTACAGTTGTAACTGTATTGTTCCAGTGTTCTGGTAACGAAGTTGTAATAATAGTAGGAGCTTGGTATGTGACACACACTGTTACATAGTTCTATGAAGTGGGCTGTGTAGTGTGTAATATGTGTTGTGGCCAATGACAAGCTGTCTTTTATTCCAATGCAAGGAAACGGAAGTACAGCCTCCAGTTCTTGAAGTAAATGATGGGCTGACTCACAGACAAGTTTACTTCCCCCCCCCCACACACACACATACATATACATAAGTGTGTGTGAACATATGGAGTATATAATTTATGAGTATGGTTTATGAAAACGTTAGTGAGCAGAACATTGTGGTCAAACACTCAATAAATGCTGAAAAATGTTATTATGAAATACTTTAAAGTATTTTAATTATCAATGAAAATAATTGCTATTTCACGATTTAAGTAAAAGTTATAAAGCTTTTTGAAAATCAAGTTTTTAATTTTCTATTGGCTAGACATAACTTTTTACTCACCAAATCTATAATATCAATTTTAAAATATTTTTAGAGTAGTTTATCTCATTATTAAATTACTGAAATACTTACAAAATTGTAGATTATATTAAAAGTGGCATGCTTATAGTGAGAATATGAATAAATGGAATATCTCAAAAACAGATTTTGCAAAAGAATTATATCCTTAGAAGTTTGCATCTTTTTGTACAATTAAATTTTTTGGTCCAAATTCTATGTCTATGACGATTTTAACATATTTTGTTGTTTTAAATTAGTTTAACAAATGCATGTAAAACTATATATATATATATATATATATATATATATTTAGCTCTGTCTATTGATTTATCATGTGTGATTTTGTTAGGACAATATTAACGAAGATAAAAATTTACTTTTTTCTAATGAAATATTGCATCACTTCTTAAAATATTTGTAATGGAAATTAATAAAGATGTGCTTTGTGTTATCTCATAATCAGAAACTATTTCATTATAAAACTTGAGTTCGGGGAACACATCTATCTCATCTCTGAAATGTTTCCATAAATTGTTGCTTAAATTGCTCTAATATCAATTATTTAAATTACAATTATAACAATTGAAAACTAGACAGTTGAAGATTCATTCTCTTTAGTAAATATCCAACTCAAAATAGTAACTTAGAAAAAATTCTATTTGTATTAAAATTATGTCTTACGAGAAATTTCCTTTCTAGACAAAAATTGTAATTGTAAGCCATTACAGAATAAATAGTTCGCTATCACGACCCGAAAGATAAATATGGATATATACCATGTGTTTGCTTCAGTTATGTAAATATTGTGATAGATTTAGTGCCTTAAAGATGCATGCAGTTAATCTCAAACTTGCATCTACCACATCAACTAAAACTATAAAAAAAAATTATGAAACTGAAAGAAGCCTGTCGTATATATGTATGTGTGTCTGTGTTTGTCCCCCTAGCATAGCTTGACAACCGATGCTGGTGTGTTTACGTCCCCGTCACCTAGCGGTTCGGCAAAAGAGACCGATAGAATAAGTACTGGGCTTACAAAGAAATAAGTCCCGAGGTTGATTTGCTCGACTAAAGGCGGTGCTCCAGCATGGCCGCAGTCAAATGACTGAAACAATTAAAAAAGAAAAAGAAAAAGAAAGAAAAAAGATTCTTAATAACATTTTCATATTTAAACAAATTGCCTATTAGTATTTTTCAAGCACTTTAGGTATTGTTTTGTTTGTTTTCATTGTTTTTGTTTTTTTCAAGTATGGTGTTAGTTGTTTAGTGTTGTCACAGGAGGTACTGGAGGTACCCTTGGCAATGTTTTTACCTTTGGTACAGCTGATAGAGGTACTTTACTACTTGAAGTAAAGTCGTTTGTCCTTGCTACCGTAGATGGATGTTTAGCTATATTCGATGTGGTCCCAATTATAGTCAAGGGTATTTGATTATAGGAAGAGTCCATATCGGCGTCTGGTTGAAAGGGATAGCCATTGTTATCTCCCTTTGATCTGTTCAGTGTGTGTGGAAGTCGATTTCTCCTAATCCATGTGAGATCACTTTGGTAACGGCACAGATCTAAAAACAGTTACATTTAAAGATTATAATGCAATTTGAGTATTGTACCAAAAATGAAGGATAAATTCTAAGAGTACATTCTTTATCTTGACATAAGAACTAAAGGGCGTTTGTGTGTGTATGCACGTATACATTGAGATGTACATAACTAAATATTTTTCTGCCTTACAACTGATATCACAGAAAGGAAAATGTGCTTTAGACAAAAAGCTTTGATTTAAAAAGAACTTCAAAAATGTTATCATTAAAATAAAGCAACAGTCACGGAAATGGAAACAAGAATTTATCACTTACCTGGTAGTTCTTCATAATGTCCAGCACTACCGACACTCCATCCATGACCACTATCATTATGAGATGATAATGTTGACATTTCACTAAATTGGTCAGCACTGTTTAGTTCTCTATAACCTGGATACATGCTCTCTTCTCTTGGAACAAATACCTAAATTTTGAGATGCCATAATGAATAGGAAATTTGGAAGAAGACAACAAAAATTTATTAAAAACACAACTCATGGAAAAACAGGAACCAGCTGATATAAAGTTCCTTAAAGTAACTTTAGTCAAATTTCACTTAATCAATCATTATTCAACCTGTCATTATATGCTTTCTGTTAAGGCAGTGAGCTGGCAGAATCATTGGCACATCGGACAAAATACTTAGTGTCCTTTTATCTGTCTTTATATTCTGAGTTCAAATTCTGCCTTTCATCCTTTCAGGGTCGATAAATTAAGTACCAGTCACGCACTGGAGTCAATGTAATTGACTTAATCCCTTTGTCTGTCCATGTTTGTCCCCTCTATGTTTAGCCCCTTGTGGGCAATAAAGAAATAAGAAACTTTGGAAGCCTGTCATATGTGTGCGTACCTTTGTCTCTTACTGCAACTTGTATCGGTTTATTTACATCCCCCAGCAAAAAATTACCTGACTTAAAATTAGTACTAGGGTTGATTACATCTTTCAAGGCTGTACCTCAGCAGTATGGAGTATCCGGAACTATTATTATTATTATTTCATTTTTCATGAGCGCATAACAGATTAGACTGTTGGAAAAAAATTCCTAACATTGGTCTACAACAAGTAACGTCAGATGCCACAAACCTTCCTAAGGATCCTAGCTATCCTCAGTAATACTGTTTTCTGAAGTTGTACTAAAGTAGGTTTTATGTGTTCCATTCTTTTGGAGTCGATAAAATAATTGTTGAACACTGAGATCGCTGTAGACATCTTATCCTCTGACCCAAAATTACTAATTTTCAGCCAAAATTTGTAATCATTATTGAAGGATATATTTTTTATTTTGATTCTGCATAAAATAGAAATCATCACAATAATATAAAATGTTTTGTTTATAAAGAATGAGTTTAAGTTACCAAAGAAATCATTCAACAATAAATATCCTGTGGTACAAAAGTGACATTTTTGTTGTTATATAATACCATTATAGGAGTGGCTGTATGGTAAGTAGCTTACTTACCAACCACATGGTTCTGGGTTCAGTCCCACTGCGTGGGACCTTGGGTAAGTGTCTTCTACTATAGCCTTGGGCCGACCATAGCCTTGTGAGTGGATTTGGTAGACGGAAACTGAAACAAGTCCGTTGTATGTATGTATATATATATGTGTGTGTGTTTGTGTATCTGTGTTAGTCCCCCCAACATCGCTTGACAACCGATGCTGGTGTGTTTACATCCCCGTAACTTAGCGGTTCGGCAAAAATAGACCAATAGAATAAGTACCAGGCTTACAAAGAATAAGTCCTGGAGGTCGATTTCCTCGACTAAAGGCAGTGCTCCAGCATGACCGCAGTCAAATGACTGAAACAAGTAAAAGAGTTAAGAGTATTATCTTCCATTCAGATTGTTGTTAATCGAAATATTGAGAACATTTAATAAAATATAGTACACACACACACACATGGGATTTCTTTCATGCAGTTTCTATTGGCCAAATTCACTCACAATGCATTGGTCAAACTAGGCTTCAGTAATTAATACACATATTTCAACATTATTAAATAGCTGACAAATATTTTACCTGTTGATGTGTTTCAATGAAAGCTGGTTTACCCCATCCATCACTGCAGTGAACACCTTCCATATCCATCATGGGTTGTTGAGATTTGCTCATGTTTCTCTCCAATGTGTACTGAATACCAGGAGGAACAAATATATATTTCGATTGGGTGTTTAATGCAGGTGTAACCTTGTGGTACATATCAACACTGTTGTTATAGTTGTTGTCTGTCTGCTTCAGTCTATGAACTATACAGATCGATATAGAGATCACTATGACAACTGATATGATCACAGCTGCTATAACAATAACAATCATCACATTCAATTGGAGACCATTACTTGATTCTGTTGTTGTCTTTGAAGAGGTCTTAAATATCTTTGATGTGGTGTTACTCACTGTTAGAGTCAAAGACAAAGTTGTTGTCGATGACAGAACTGGACTGCCACTGTCTTTCACACCTAATTCCAGTTCATAGAATCCAGCATCATTTTGGTAAAGTGAGCGAGAGAAAGATAAGACACCAGAGTGATGGTTCATTTGAAATAAGTGTTTCTCATTACCTCTGAGTATTTCATATGTGAGGAAGGCATTGTGTTGGCTGTCTCTGTCAGAGGCCCTAACAACTGTGATATCCTGGTCAGAGTGGGGATGGTAGTGGACATTAAGACTGAAAGGGTCAACATTAGGGAAACTGAAATAGGGAGCATTATCATTTAAATCCATAACCTCAACAACAACATTTGCTCTCTTCTCCAGTGATGGTGTTCCTTTATCTTTTACTAAAACCTTAAACTCATACAGGTTCTTTTCTTCTCTGTCTAGGGACTCAGTTGTGGAAATGAATCCCACATCAGATATCTGAAATGGTAGAATATCTTTTCCATTAGATAATAGAGAATAGGTTAATTGTCCTCCATCTCCAATATCTGGGTCTGTGGCATTGACATATCCAACAGGGAAGTCTTTGTGTTCATTTTCATAGGTGAGAAACTTAAATATGTCCTGACTAAACTGAGGTTGTACATCATTTATGTCAGTAACCAGCATTGAAAACTGTTTCTCTACTTTCAATGGAGGTAAACCATTATCTTGACATTTAATGGTGAAATTAAAGCTCTTTTCTCTTTCTCTATCTATTTCACTCTTGACAACAACTTTGTATTTCTTTTCAGACACTGAGATTAGCTGAAGATATCTGTTTTGTAAATGACACTTCACTTGTCCATTTTTTCCACTGTCATTGTCGGTAACTTTGACATAAGCAACAAAACTGCCAATTTTAGATGCTTCTGAGATGAAAGCTGTGTTTCCAGTTGACTTTATAACAAATTTGATATCAATGTTTGGTGGATTGTTAATGTGACTGATTCCATTTATTAGAATGGGAACTGTTGAAGACATTGAAGGAATACCATTATCTCTGGCTTCAACAAATAATTTATAAATTCTTCCAAACTGAAATTTTTGCTTCAGAAACAACTCTCCTGTTGCTTCATCCAACTTAAAGCATTCTTTTATTTTATTTGGTGTTTTGGCATTACTAAAGATATAAGAAATTCTTCCACTTTCTCCTTCATCTAAATCTGTTGCAGACAACCTCAGAATAGGTTTGTTTATTCTGTGCGTACCATTTACAGTAACATTGTAGATATTTTGCGAGAAAACAGGGGAGTTATCATTTTTATCTTCTACCAATATTTGTATATGAAATATACTTTCCTTTGGTGGTGATCCTCCATCTCTGGCAATTAATAGTATATTATATACATCTTTTTTCTCACGATCCAAGTTACTTTCCAAAATTAGTTGTAATAAATCAATTCCATCTGATTTCTTAGAAACAAACAATTTGAAAGGAATATCTTCATCTGCTTTCAGTTGATAAGAGAGTTTAGAATTCTGAACACTGAAATCTTTGTCAATAGCATTGGGAAGTGTTTCTGTCGTTCCTATCAAATCATTTTCATCAAATTGTATTTTAAGTTCCTTTTTTGGAAATATAGGATAATTATCATTGACATCTTCTATCATAACTTTGATTTCTAATATCTTCATAAAAGAATGGCCTTCTTGAACTGCTATTTCCAATATCCTGAAACATTCCACATTATACTGACAAAGAATTTCTGCATCCAATATGGAAGCTGTGTACAGTTGTCCTCCAGGTGTAACATTAAACAACTGAACACTTCCGTCAGTAACACCCTGGATAACATTAAATGTCAGTTTGTCGCTGTTATCCTGGGACTGTATATTATCCATTAAGTGTGTATCAGTGACAATATCTCCAATATAACTGTGTACATCATTGTTCTCTTTCACATGGTAGGTATGGTCCACACAAAGGCAGCTCTCAGCCAACAACAACAGCATCAACATTAATACTGGAAACATTTTGAATCTGAAATATAATTACATGCTGATATTCACAAAGAAGAATTTAATAAATGTAGATAAAATACATCTTAACATTTAGTCCCGTAAATCAATCACAAGTCAAATATAATTCTCAAACTATTAAAATCAACCATCAACATTAAACATAAAAGTGAAGACAGAATTATGATTCTTTAATAAAATTTGATTAAATTCTTTGGAAATGAAAGTATATCTGAATAAAATTATATTTATGTTCTTGCCCTCTTCTTTTTAATAGCAGTATGTCAATGATTGTTTACTTGGTTAACATACCAGATTTACATAATTGTAAGTAAAATCACAGTTTGACACTGGGAAATATTATTTGACCACACTCGTCAACTTTCCAACTCATTCACCCTGTGTCACTGTCTAGCCCACTTCTTTTATGTTCAACTTCTAAGGGTACATCTTCACACCTCATCACCATCTTTCCCTTTCTAATTGGAGTAATCATGTATCTCCTCTACAAGACACCTATTTTTATCTCTTTATCATATTTTAATTTCTTATCACCTGGCATGTAACCACTTCCCTCAACACATCCCAGTCAGCTCCACGGTCCTGTATTGCCAGTTTACACTGACCTAACTAGTGATAGTGCCACATAAATGCACCCACTACACACTGAAATGGCTAGAGTATCCAGCTGTAGAAACCATACTACAGCAGAGACTGGAGCTTGACGCAGTACAACTCGCTGGCTCTTGTGAAACTGACCATTCAATTCTGGCATGGAAAATGAGATTATAATGTTAATAATAATATCTGTAACAGCGAAAAATACCTCAGGAATGAGAACCCAGGTTCGAAATTTCCCCAAGATACCTGAAGAAGGCTTGAAGGTATATCAGCCGAAAAGTTGTGTTAACAACAAACAAGATGAGGACAAATATCCATCAAATGTAAATAATGTACGTATAATGGAGTCATTAAGAGTTACTGTTGCTGTTTAGCCCCAGGTCAGCAAGAACGAACAGATCTATGATCCAAAACATTCAAGCTTTTAGAAAATTTGAAAAATACACTATGTTACGTGACATTCTGTTTCTCAAGACTGGGGGATATGATTCGAGGGAGGTTTGACTGTCATCTCTAACAGGTCAATCAACAGCCTAAACAACTTCCTCATTAGTACGTTAAGAGTAACCTCCCTTGCTAATAAACCCTACGCAATCGCTCATTCATAAAATGAATCAGTCTAAAGAAAATAGAATAGTGAGCATTTCACAATATTGAGCAAAAAGTTCGTTAAGAATTCAACTAATATAATCTACATCTTGCCATTATCATAATTATATCCTGTCGTTATTAACTTAAACTATTACTATATAGATGACAAAACTGAGAATACTGAAGAAAGAAATATGTATTCAAAGAATGTAATTGTTATATAGCTGTTAAAATAACAATAAACAGTTTTTTTATTTTTTAGAAACGTCCAAGCTTCAATATTTGTAGAAAATGTATTGGAAATAATTAAGTAAAAGACGTTTGAAAATAACATTGTAATACAGGAAGTACTAATCTGACTTATACATTGATGTAGTATTTCCTGGATTGTAGGTTACTGGTAGAGAGATGAACAAATATCTGAAGAACCAATTTACACAACAAAATAACTTTTAATAAATACTTACCAACAGTTGTCAGTTGTTTATATTGTTCTTAATGAACTTTTTCAATGTTCTGGCAACACAAAGTTTTAATAGTGGCAGAAGTTCTGAGTAGTTTGGTATGTAATAGTTTTATATAGTTCTATCAAGTTGGTTGTGTAGTGTGTAATGTGTGTTGTAGCCAATGACAAGCTGTCTTTTATTCCAATGCAGGGAAACGGAAATACAGCCTCCAACTTTTGCAGTAAATGATGGGCAGACTCACAAAATATTTCACTTAGACACACTCATGTATAGATACATACATATACATGTGTGTGGTGAGAAGAAACCCAACTAAATGGATGGAAATATTAATAAAGTTTAAAGCAATGAAATATAAAATTAAAGTCTATTAAAAATAAATTACATTTTAATTTTAATGCATAAAAGTTATTTTCTAACTTCAGTCAAAGTTATAAAACTTTTCATCTCAGATTTCTCTTTGACTTTTCAAAATTATCTGCTTGAGATAAACTTAATAAATGTTATTGAATAATATTTTTAGAAGTTAATTTCATTATAAAATTGTTGAGCTCATTTGAAAATACGAAATTATGGCTCCAAATAATTGTATTCAATAATGATTAGAAAATGGCCACTTATTTCTAATGTTCCCTGTAGAAAATAAAAAGTATGAAATGGAAAATGTGTCTATGGAGTTTTCACATTTGAGACTTAACATAAATATCAATTAAAATTGATCTCAATTCATTTCTGTTACATTCTTATATCATATAGCTAATTATGTAAAAAAAAATTTTGTTCTTTTCTTTTCTTCTTTGGAAACTCCTAGTTTCCTTAACAACTAATCAATAATGCATATTCTTTATATTGTTTAGAAATGGTAAACTATGGCTGAATATTAAGAAACACATATGTATTTTGTATATTTTGATAACAAGGGGAAATGCATTGCTTTTTCTGTACTTAAATGAAAGTTAATCTATTTATGATAGGGTAATTTCAATACTTGGCCTATCAGCAATGCGTTTTATAAAATTCCCAGAAAGTATAATGGATAGATGTGTTATGTATTTTTGTATGGCTTCACGATGTATATCCAGATAGTGTAAGTATATATACTCTGATAGCTTCCAAAACACGAATGGTTATAAGTTCCCCCCAAGCACACCTTGGTAGATATCAACTGGTCGTTTGGGAGGATATTTCACTCTTAAATGTACCAGTCACTCCAGATATTTTGATAATTCCATTATATTTCCTTTTTCTTATTTCTTGGAGTCAATTAAAGATCAAATTTGAAAATATATGGATCATATATTTAAGGTTTATAACATTGGTATTATATAATTCTGGTCAGACATACTCTGAAGTATTTCTTGAGCAAGCATTATTGAAATACATTATGATTATTTTTTTTTATATACTTTCATTCAAAATATTCATTGTAATATACAAACTGTTATATAAATAAAAATTATTTTTGATATAGTTAATAATAAGATAAGCTTAAATCATGCAAACAAGTATAGAAGACCCTGGCAAATGATTGGCAAGGTCGTCTCCGGTGGGATATAATTTGAACTTAGTACACGAACAAGCATAGAATACGACCAAGTATTTAGTCACTCGGTATACTAGTTCTACATCTGTGAGCCATCTGTTTCTAAGTACTTTAGCATTAGTTTTGTGGTGTAGGTAATGGCGGTACCTGAGCTAATGAAGATACCTTCGGTAGTGTTGCTACTTTTGGTACGGTTGTTAGGGGTGGCTTAGAGTATGGAATAAAGGCACTTGTCATTGGTTCTGAAAATGATTGTTCAGTTATGTCAATTGTGTTACCAGTTACAGTCAAGGGTATTTGGTCACGATTGCAAAAAGTATTATTGTCAACGTTTGGATAAGGATGTCGATCATTGTTATTTCCCCTTGATCTGTTGATTGTGTGTGGAAGTTGGTTTCTCCTGTTCCATGTGTGATCACTTTGATAAGGACACAAATCTGGAAATATATCGATTTATAGGTTACCTTGTATAATTTTTTTTCCTTTTTTTGCATGGTGAATAGAAGCAAGGTTTCTTACATACGTTTTTCAAAATAAAAGAAAGTCAAAGTATGTGTACATTTTAATAACAACAACTACAAAAGTATGGTGCTACTTTGGCATGTGATCTACGGAGGAAATTACTCTCGGTTACTTTTTAGTTTACTTTTCAATTTCTAAAACCCCATAAAATGTTGGCTACAGATTTTTACAATGTGATCAGCGACAAGAGAAAGGCTGTTGCATTTTTATAAGAAACCAGCCACTAAATTCACATTTCTTAAGAAAAAGAAACGTGCAACTTTGTCATGTGATGTACAATTGAAAGGGAGACTACTTTAGGTTACTTTTTAGTATACTTTGTGTTAGTGCTACTTTCTGAGTGATCAACGTGGACAAACTTACTTTGGTGGGTGATCTACATGCTTATTTTAATTATTATATGGTTCTCTTTTTATCAAAATACTAAGAATTTTTGAAAAAGTACATTTAAAATTTTAAGTATGTACAAAATAATTCAAAATGTAACAAAATAATCTCATTTGTGGATCACACGCCAGAATAGCACCAAAAATATAGTACTAGTAATACTTCCACACTGCTAAGAAGATATGAAGTAGGTACACAGACAAACATTTGGTTTCATACTTGAAATAAAAGAAAAAAAGGTTCCAAGCGTCTTAAAGGAATGATATTTATGGGTTTGACAATAATCTTGTGTTTCTGTGAGTGTTTGCGCTGTACTGAGTTATTTTTTTTTCTTTTCCATCGTCCTCTCTTTTTGATGCCCACAAATATCTTTTCACAGAAAGAAGCCAAGTATATTCAGACTAAAAGAGGAATGAGCTCCCCCTAGATTTCAAACATCCAAGACACACTGTATATCAAATTGGTACACCTACAACAGCTTCAGAATTTAAGGGGCTCATAACCACCACTTTACCTTTATGAAAACAGAATAATTTCCTTGCATACAAAAATTACACCTGCACAATACCACACACTATATATATATATATATATATAAATAAATGAAAGAATGGAGTTGAACGCTGATTTAACAAAATTCCTTTATTCTCGACATCACTACCCAGGTATCGGTTAACCGAATTATCCATACTAGGATAATTCATTCAACTACTTAAATATTCATATATATATATATATATATATATATATATATATACAGTACATGCACTGACTGTCTGCATGGTAAAGGAATTGGTTTTAGGTTCAGTCCCACTGCATAGCACCCTGGGCAAGGGATTTCCACTGTAGTCTCATCCCAGCTAAAGCCTTTTGAGTGGTAAATGGAAACTGAAAACAAAGGCTGTTCTATATAAATGTTTGTGTATGCGTAAGGGTTATGTGTTTATGTCTCCCTGGTTTGACAGCATGGTATAGTAGTCAATGACCTTCAAACCTTGGGGGAAGACTGTCTTGCTTGAATACAAGTGAAGATTAGTGATAGGTAGTACATCTGGTCATGAAAAATTATTAGCCTTGTTGAATGCTGTTCAGCCAATCTAAGCATGGAAACATGAACAGCAGAACTAATGGTGATGGTAACTGACTGTATCAAAATGCATACGCAAATTATTAGACTATAGTGTAGAAATATTCAGTATTTCTAACTTACCTGGCAGTTCCTCATAGTGTCCAGCACTGCCAACACTCCACCCATGACCACTATCAGTGAGAGATGACAATGTTGACATCTCAGTGAATTGGTCAGCACTATTTAGTTCTCTGTAACCTGGAGACATACTTTCTTCTCTTGGAACAAACATCTAGAAACAGTAAAATAGATCCACTCTATTTCATGACATTTCATAATTCTTGTTTTGTTTGCATATTATAAGGTGTAACATCAAGTATCACCATTTATATAGATCATAATAATTATCATGTGTGTTAGTATAAAATATTAAACAATAATTTGGAATCTTCATTGCAGAAATTAGAATTGATAAAATATGATTATCTTCATCTTTTGCCTTTTGTAGCACTGCTTCGAAAGTTCTTCGTAAATTACTTCAAATTTCATGTTAATACTGGAATTTTGAAAGGCGAAATACTTTGAAATTAATGGAAAATTATCTTACCTGTTGATTTTCTCTTAATCTGATCATTGGCATGGTTCTGTACTGAATATCTTCTCTATCTACCATTGGTTGTTGGGGTTTCTTCAGATTTCTCTCCACTGTGTACTGAACTCCAGGAGGAACACAGGTAGGATCAAATATATATTTTGATTGCACGTTTAATGCAGGTGTAACCTTGTGGTACATATCAACACTGTTGTTATAGTTGTTGTCTGTCTGCTTCAGTCTATGAACTATACAGATCGATATAGAGATCACTATGACAACTGATACGATCACAGCTGCTATAACAATAACAATCATCACATTCAATTGGAGACCATTACTTGATTCTGTTGTTGTCTTTGAAGGGGTCTTAAATATCTTTGATGTGCTGTTACTAACTGTGAGAGTCAAAGACAAAGTTGTTGTCGATGACAGAACTGGACTGCCACTGTCTTTCACACCTAATTCCAGTTCATAGAATCCAGCATCATTTTGGTAAAGTGAGCGAGAGAAAGATAAGACACCAGAGTGATGGTTCATTTGAAATAAGTGTTTCTCATTACCTCTGAGTATTTCATATGTGAGGAAGGCATTGTGTTGGCTGTCTCTGTCAGAGGCCCTAACAACTGTGATATCATGGTCAGAGTGGGGATGGTAGTGGACATTAAGACTGAAAGGGTCAACATTAGGGAAACTGAAATAGGGAGCATTATCATTTAAATCCATAACCTCAACAACAACATTTGCTCTCTTCTCCAGTGATGGTGTTCCTTTATCTTTTACTAAAACCTTAAACTCATACAGGTTCTTTTCTTCTCTGTCTAGGGACTCAGTTGTGGAAATGAATCCCACATCAGATATCTGAAATGGTAGAATATCTTTTCCATTAGATAATAGAGAATAGGTTAATTGTCCTCCATCTCCAATATCTGGGTCTGTGGCATTGACATATCCAACAGGGAAGTCTTTGTGTTCATTTTCATAGGTGAGAAACTTAAATATGTCCTGACTAAACTGAGGTTGTACATCATTTATGTCAGTAACCAGCACAGAAAACCGTTTCTCTACTTTCAACGGAGGTAAACCATTATCTAGACATTTAATGGTGAAATTAAAGCTCTTCTCACTCTCTCTATCTATTTCACTCTTGACAACAACTTTGTATTTCTTTTCAGAAATTGAAATTAGCTGAAGATATCTGTTTTGTAAATGGCATTTCACTTGGCCATTTGCTCCATTGTCACTGTCAGTAACTTTGACATAGGCAACAAAACTGCCAATTTTAGATGCTTCTGAGATTGCAGCTGTGTTTCCCGTTGACTTAATGACAAATCTGAAGTCAATGTTTGGTGAATTGTTAATGTGACTGATACCATTTATGAAAACAGTGGCAATTGAGGACAAAGGCAGTTTACCATTATCTGTGGCTTTGACAAGTATTTTATAGGATTTTCCAAACTGAAATTCTGTTGTTACAAATAAGTCTCCAGTTACTCTGTTCAATTGAAAGCATTCTTTTATCTTATTCGGTGTTTTAGGACTGAGAGTATAAGAAATTTTTCCATTTCCCCCCATATCTAAATCTGTGGCAGAAAGTCTTAGAACAGGTTTGTTTATCTGGTGTGTATCATTGATAGTGATGTTATAGATATTCTGGGAGAACACTGGGGAATTATCATTTTCATCTTGTACTGATATCATTATATCCAGTACACCTTCCTTTTGCGGAGATCCCCCATTTCTTGCAATCAACTGAAAATTGTAAATGTCTTTTTTCTCACGATCTAAGTTGCCTTCCAAAGTTAGTTGCAGTAAATCTGTTCCATCTAATTCTTTAGAAACGAACAGTTTGAAAGGAATATCTTCACCTTTTTTAAGCTGATATACAAGTTTAGAATTTTGAGTACTGACATCATTGTCGATGGCTTTTGGAATTCTTCCTTTTGAGCCTTTTGAATCACTTTCATCAAATGTTAAATGAAATTCTTTGTTTGGGAAAATAGGATAATTATCATTGACATCTTCTATTACAACTTTGATTTCTAATATTTTCATAAAAGAATGGCCTTCTTGAACTGCTATTTCCAATATCCTGAAACATTCCACATTATATTGACAAAGAGATTCTGCATCCAATATGGCAGCTGTGTACAGTTGTCCTCCAGGTGTAACATTAAATAACTGAACACCTCCATCAGTACCACCCTGGAGTACATTAAATGTCAGTTTGTTGCTATCATCTCGAGTCTGTATATTATCCAGTAAATGTGTATCACTGACAATATCTCCAATGAAGCTGTGTACATCATTATTCTCTTTTATATGGTAGATATGATCCACACACCGGCAGCTGTTAGCCATCAGCACCACAATCAACAATATCACTGAAATCATCTTCGATCTGAAAAAAAAATTTTTGATTAAAGTTTGTATATACAAATGTGAATCTAATAAATGTAAAGAAAAAATTTCTTTAACATTTAGTGCCTTTACATTCTTCTCTAAATTCTATTTAGTTTCAGCTATTTAATCCAAATTTTTAGTTTTGCATACAACTGAACACACACACACACAATATATATATATATATATGTATAATATATTATGTGTGTGTATGTGTATATGTATATATATATATATATAATGCATTTCCATATATATGCATGTGTTTATATATATGTAGATAGATAGATAGATAGATGTGTGTGTATGTGTCCCATACTTAGAAATATATTTGAGATAAGCATTATATAATGCAAGCTGTATCTGATTTGACTTATTCTTCACATGTATCTTTTATTTGGTATTTAAATTAAGGTATCTCAGAATTACATTCAGAAGAATTCTAATAAATTTTCTCCAAGATTCAGAGAGCAATTAACTTACATAATTATAACACCCCTTGGAATCTGAAAGCTTTAAATTTGTATCAAATTTCTCAGCATCCCATATATTTTGTTGGAGGTACAATTTCAACAGAAAGAAAGGGTAACCACAGATGATAAACTAAGGTGAGAGAGAGAGAGAGTATGGTGACACTATGGAGGAGGAAATGGAGATGGGAAAGGTTGTGCTAGAAGGAATGAGAAACAGTATAGGTGGAGTACAATGAGAGAGGGTGGAACGACTGGATAATACGAGACTGTAGTGGCATTTATGTGTTTGTTCATAAGGGAGAGTTGATTAGTTGGTGTTTATAGAAATTGTTGCTGGCAAAGGAGTACTATGGAAACTCTCTTTTACTCTTTCACTTGTTTCAGTCATTTGACTGCGGCCATGCTGGAGCACCGCCTTTAATCGAGCAACTCGACCCCGGGACTTATTCTTTTGTAAGCCCAGTACTTATTCTATCGGTCTCTTTTTCCGAACCGCTAAGTGGCGGGGACGTAAACACACCAGCATCGGTTGTCAAGCAATGCTAGGGGGACAAACACAGACACACAAACACACACGCACATATATATATATACATATATACGACGGGCTTCTTTCAGTTTCCATCTACCAAATCCACTCACAAGACTTTGGTTGGCCTGAGGCTATAGTAGAAGACACTTGCCCAAGGTGCCACGCAGTGGGACTGAACCCGGAACCATGTGGTTGATAAGCAAGCTACTTACCACACAGCCACTCCTGCACCTATGTGAATAATGTGTCACTTTAAGAGAAGCTGTAGTGTCTATACATACATAGGGTCATCCTTTATTAGTGTGTATAATTGAGTAGCATATAGCTGTACCATGCTTTGTTAATCATGGGCTGAATACACTAGGGAACATACATATATACATACATACATGCAGACATACATATGTAGTATTCTTAATTACAACATGCAATAGATTCTCTGTGCTTAATACAACGAAATATTGAACTCTTTTATAGTTTTACATCTATATATATAAAACTAGTTGTGTGAGTGTCTGTCCCCTTCTATTTAGATTCCTATCTATTCCAACATTTTGCGGTGCAGTTTAATCAAATTCGGGTATCTTATAGTCGTGATTCATATCGAGCCCGTCTGGGTATTAGCGCGCGTCTACGATGAGTCTACGATTTTAAAAATAATTTAACATTTTTTATTCCATTTTAATGCATATTTTTTCGTGTGTCGATGGCGGCGGAGTTGGCGTCCACGCTCACACCTGTGTTGCTTCTCCCCCTTCTTCCCTCCCTCGTGAAGCTGTGGAGAAGGGAGTGTAAGGAAATCAACGTCGTAAAGCGTTGTCAAGGAGACCAGCGTTCTTTTAGAACAACGACTTCATGGCTTGAAGACACCAAAACAGAAATGGCTAAGAAAGCCCGAATTGGCATCTATAAGGGAAGTAACTCTCTAAAAATGCTTATATAGTTATTTCCCTTACAAACCTGAGCAACGCCAGGCGATACTGCTAGTGTATAATAAAGAGCACACATAAACACAAACATAGAGAAGCAGATAGATAGATAGATCGACCATGTATAATAACACATGTAAATTGAATTTAACTCGTATCTGACAATGAATACACAAATGTTAAACAAAGTAATCAATATACACAAAGATTAATGATACGAATAAAAACTAAATATAAAGCCTCTGAAAACACTTTTCTCACCTGAATCTAACAGAACTCATTAGATTTTGAGATTACTTAGAATATTAGTACACGCACAATTAGTGTTGAATCTTATGTTAATTGACTCCAAGTCAACCATGATCAACAATTGTTGATCCCTATACAACTCAACTAAATGTCTCCTGCCCATTCGAATGACGAAGAGAGTGGGATTCGAGTGAGGTATGGGTGTTATTTTCGATAATCACGTTATGGGTCTATCGTTGGGTCACTAAGAATAAATTGTCTCGCAATGTTAGGAAAATTAGCTGTTATTTCTAACAGTCCCAATAACCACATAACGGCTCGATCGTTGGTTCATTAGAAGTAATCTCCCTTGATGATGAATCTGCCTAAGCTATCATTTTAAATTAAAAACAACCTACTGGAAATAGACTATGCTATATTTTAAAATGAATCGAAAAAAAAGAAAAAAAGAAAAGAAAAGAAAAATAAATTAACGTAATCTACATCTTGTAATAATTACGCTTATACCCTATCATTATTAACTTATATTCTAACTAAATATGACTTGATTGAGAAATATTGTATAAAACAAATACAGTAAATATTTTGATGGATGTAAATAGCTACATATATTTATTTTTTTTGAAATAATGGTAAATTGAATGTGTTCTTTCAAAAAATTAATTTTAAATACTTCTTGAAAATGTATTTCGAACAATTAACAAAAGATCACAAAAAAAAATCAACAAAATTATTATTCAGGAAGTACTAATCTGATATATACTGATGTAGTTTTACAAAGATGGTTGGTAACAAGGAGAGATAAACAAATATTTAAAGAACCAATTTACTTAGCAAAATAACTTTTAATAAGTACTTACCAACAGTTGTAAGTTGTTTATACAGTTGTTACTGTGTTATTACAGTGTTCTGGTAACAAAGTTGTAGCAATAGTTCTGAGTAGTTTGGTATGTAATAGTTTTATATAGTTCTCTCAAGTTCGTTGTGTAGTATGTAATGTGTGTTGTAGCCAATGACAAGCTGTCTATTATTCCAGTGCAAGGAAACGGAAATACAGCCTCCAGTTCTTGCAGTAAATAATAGGCTGACTCACAAAATATTTCACTTAGACATACTCATATTTAGATGCATACATATACATGTGTGTGGTGAGAAAGTACACAACTAAATGGTTGAAAATAAGTTTTAAAGCTATGAAATATAAAATATCATATTTTAAAACTATGTTTGATTTTAATTTTAAGAGAAAAAAATTATTTTCTAACTTCAGTCAAAGTTACAAAACTTTTTATCTGAACTTCCACTTTGGTTTTACAAAATTATCTGCTTGAGACATCCTTAGAAATTGAAATTAAATGATATTTTGATGTATTGATTTCATAAGATAAGCATTGATCTCATTTGAAAATATGTAATTATGGCTCCAAATAATTATGTTGAATGATGATTAGAACAGGAGTAATTCTTATTTGTATTCCTAGATGAGAACTAATACTTTTGAAAAGGAAATAAATCTTTGTAAATTTCACATTTGAAACCTAAAATAAATATCCATTAAAATCGAAGCTTCTTCATTAAAAGAAGATCTGAATTCATTTCTAATATATTCATTTGTCATGTATTCAATTTTCTATATTTTTCATTTCTGTCCACTTATTTCTTTTTTTATATTTTGTTGGTCTTGGAAACTCCCATTTCACTTATCAACAAATCAATGTTGCATATTGTTTTAACATAGTAAATTATTCTTGAAAATTTGGACACAGTGTTAAGTCTTCTGTTTATTTTTACAACGTATCAAAAATATTTCAAAGAAAGAAATTATCATTGCCATTTTTTAACTTAAATAGAAATGTTTCTATTTCAGATTGGTTATAATTTCCATATTTTATCTTATCGGCAATGATTCTAACATGAAAATGCCCAGAGAGTATAAAGAATAGGTGTGTTATATATTTCTTGCATGGCTGCAGTGTGTGTGTGTGTATATATATATATATATATATATGTATGTATGTATATTCAGTTACCTTCAGTAAATATATTCTGACAGCTTCAATAACACTTATGGTTCTAAGTTCCTCCAAGCAAACTTTAGTAGGTATTGGTAATTTGGAAGAATATTTCACTCTTAATTGCACTAGTAATTCCAAATAGTTTGGTAATTCTGTCATATTTTCTATTGTTATTCTTTGATGTGAATGAATTTACTTCAGTTAAAGACTAAAGAAAGCAAAATAAAAAGTCCTATTTGGTGAAAATTTATCGTAAATTTATAAGTTCAAGAAATGTTATGACAATGTTATATAACTTTTGTAAAATATATTCTAAAATATTTCTTGATCAAATATTAATATTAAAGTACTTTATAATTACTTTTAAGGTTTTCATTAAAATATTTGCTGTAATATACAAACTCTACTTTTATATAAGGTAAAGTTATTATTGGTAGTGTTACTAGTAAGAGTAAGTTAAATTATGTGATTATCGAAAGAAGACCCTGGCAAATGACTAGCTAAGTTATAATTTGAACTTAGTAAGCAGACAAACATAAAATGGTGCAAGGTTTTTAGACCGGTATTGTTCTGGTTTGGCAACTTCCTACCATTAGTTACTAAATATTTTAGCATTAGATATGCGATGTCGATAGAGGAGGTACCTCAGGTATTGTTGTTACTTTAGGTACAGCTGGTAGAGGTGGTTTACAGATAGAAGTGAAGGCACTTGTCATTGGTACTGAAGATGGTTGTTCACTTATATTGGATGTGGTCCCAGTTATATTCAAAGGTATGTGGTCGAGGTGACTAGAATTGTTAACATTTGGTTGATAGCAATAATTGTTATCTCCCCTCGATCGTTTGAGTGTGTGTGGAAGTTGATTTCTCCTATTCCATGTGTGATCACTTTGGTAACGACACAGATCTGGAAATATATATCGATTTATAAGTTAGCTTTTATAAGATTTTTAGGCATGATAAATCGAAGTAAAATTTCTTACGGAGGTTGTTAGTAATGAAAAACCGAAGTATGAGTGTATGTAAAAAAAAAGAATAACGTCTACTGCGTAGATATGAGCATGAGGCACAAAAACAAAGGTTTGGTTTCACATTCAAAATAAGAATAAACGTTCCAAGTGTCTAAAAAGAACGATATTTGGTAATAATATTTTATATATTTATGAATGAGTGTGCGTGCATAGCCCTGATGGATCATGGAATAAACTACCTGCATCAGATATTAGCTGTCTAGAAATTACATCCTTCCAAATTTCCATACACCTTGCAATTCGCTAACAGTACACCCCATTCCATTTCATTGTTTTTTTAAAGAATTTTTCACTGTTCACTTCCTGTGCGTATTCTATGCACTGTTCATGCTTTCTCTTACGAGTGGTACATTCTCTGATGAGTAGTAGTGCACCTAAGCACTGTATATATACAAGAAGTTCATTATATTATCATATTACGCTTCTCTCTTTTTCTCTCTAACAAACATTCTTTCAAAAAGAAATCGATTATATTCAGACCATGGAAAGGGATGTGGTCTACAAGGTTTAAAATCTCCACTTCACACTATATCTCATAATGGCACCCTCCACTTATTTAAGGGTACCCCCATAACCACCACACACACAAACTATATGTGTGCATGTGTGTGTGTATATATATATATATATATATATATATATATATATATATTTATATATGTATATGTATGTATGTATGTATGGTGGTAGGGTTCTCCTTTATAAAAATAAAATGAGCAATTTCCTTGCAAAGAAAATTATATATATGACATAGGCATTGGCATGGCTGTGTGGGTAAGAATTTCACTTGTCAATCATATGGCTTCTAATTTAATCTCACTGCATGGAGCCCAGGGCAAATGTCTTCTAACACAGCCCTAGACTGACAAAAGCTTTGTGAATGTTGAATGGAAACTGCCAAAAAAAAAAATTGTGTGCATGTGTTTGGGGTGAGTACTTATGTGGCCTTGTCTTGATGTCATGTGATAGTTGTCAACAAACATCAGAATCATACAAGCGATGTTGTGCTTTATAATAATAATAATAATAATAACAATAATAATAATAATAATAATAATAATGAAATTATTGTATACAGTGCTCAGGTGCACCACAACTTGTCAGAAAGTGCGTATAAAGTACATGCAGTAATGTACAAATGTCTGGAAAGCGAACAATGTATGAGTCAGATACATGCTTGTGTGTGTATGGAGGGGAGAAAATCAGGTGTAGTGTTGGCGAATCTCAGAAAGCATGGAAGTTTTGAAGGATGCAGTGCTCCGACAACTAAGAACTGATGGTGGGAGTTTGTTCCATACTTCAGCAACTCTTAGCATGAAAAAATGTTTCCTGAAGTCATGGGAGCTGTGCTGTTTTCTGACTTTGTAAATATGTCCATGGGTGTTAGATGGGTGGAGTTTGAAAAGGTGCTCAGAGTTATTGTTTGTACGATGGTTGATAATTTTATGGGTGTCTGCCAAGTCAGCTGCCAGATGTCGGAGTTTCAATGTGTCCATGCCCAGGGAAGTAAGGCGTTCATTTCTAGTATTTCATTAAAAAAAACATTTTAAGCCTTGTGAAAAGAATGTCTTT